>NW_009635911.1:0-67493 GCF_000690535.1 Cariama cristata | reverse complement strand
TGCTGAACCTATTTGAAATGTGTTCAAATGAGGGGAATGATGAATCCTCTTAGCCCGGCAAGGGGGTGAAAGTCAGATTTAGTTTGAAGAAGTGAAATGAAGTGCATGGTTTTTTGCATTCTACTTCCTGAAACAGGAGGAAAAAATGGAAATTGGGCAAGCTGGACTTCCATGCCAAGCTCTGTCACCTCAGGGAAGTTACTCCAGGGAAAGTTCCCTCAAATGAGCTTTTCTAGGTGTCTAACTGCAATTCAGATGCTTTCTTGAGGTCATACGACTGTCATGTAACTGTATCAGTGGGTCTTTGCCTAGGCACGCAAATCCTCTGTGTGAATCTGTTTGAAAATAAAAATGCTGATGTTCTTTGTGTTGCCTTTTAAATTGCAGGCTGCAACTCAGGGAATGTCTCTCATGGGTTCTGCTCTTGTCTTGGCCACTGAGCCTGTGAATCTGGCTGGGTTTCTTTCCTCCACACTCTTGTTCCCTCTCAAACCTTCTCTGTAACAAACGGAGCTGGAACAGCCTCCTGCCAGGTGATGTACAGCAGCTAGCACAAGGCCTCCCTGGTCTCAAACTCCCCAAGGCTCCTTGTTGCTACTGGATAAAAATGCTAATATTAATCATAATAAAGATAGCTTTAAACAAAGAAACAGAGTTACGATTATACTCCTGTACTACCAAAAAACAACTTAGGATCTGGTACAAGATTTATTTACTTTTTAAAAAAACCCATATTTCAGAAGAGATTTGCTGATAATTTCAGGGATAAGGCCAGAGTTAGGTTACTAAACTGTGTCTTAGACTAAATAATTAACTGGATTTTTTTTTTCTTTTCCAAAAGTATCAAGTATCGTAACTACTGTTTGTTTAGCACTGCTGAATTCAGGCTTTTTGGGCATGATGCTTGAAAAGTACTTGCATGCTTTAGGATTTTAAGTTATGTAGGTGCTCTTGGAATTTCTCTTTCCAGTATTGTCTTGTATATGTATGGGAACTGTATATATTGTAGCTTATTTTTCCTGAAAGCAGAGGATGTACTGAGCAAGGAGGTAGCAGTGCCACCCCCTTTAGAAGGGCTTGAGTCTGTTTCAGGCTAGTAAATGGAGCATATACTTTTAATGCAGACAAATATAAAATGCTACGTCTTGGGGGCAATGCACCAAAAATGAGAGTATACATTAAATGGAAGAGCCATGCAGCATACTGATGAGGGAGGGGATTTAGGGGCTGTGGTAGAACAGTCCTTCAAGCCATCATATTGCTGTAGATGAAAAAAAAAAAAAAAAAAAAGTAGCATAGTGTAAAGCATTAACAGGAAGGAGAAAAACCAAATTAAATGGATGATCGTTTCATTGTTCCATTTCTTTGGTGAGGCTTCAAAAATACGCCTGCTTCCTCCGAGGGAGCAAAGCCTTTGCTCTGTCTGGGGGACTCGGACACGCGGCAGAGTGCTGATTCCTTGGCTTTTCCTGCTCTTTGTGACCGAGGACAGTCTGGTGCAGACAAAATTATTTCCCCTCAGGAAACAGAGGCCTTCTGTAGTCAAATGGAAATATTCAGAATTACTGAAGGGCCTGAAACGGTGGAGGAACCGAACAGGTGAGGGTTGGGCCTCAACTGGAGTCAGCTGGCCCGGTGCCACCGCCGGAACGGAGCGAGAGCCAGGGCCTGAACGCGGCTGGCCGAAATGGCCCGTGGGCCTTCGCTCTCAGCCCCCGTACCGCTCCAACGCCTTGGTCTGCAAGGACTTTCAGCTGCTCTAAAATGGGTTACGGACAGAGGAACACGGCTCCTGCGTCTACTAACCAGTCGTTAACATACTGTTAATATCTCTTCACGTGCAACTCTGCAAGTTCAGATTTCCCACTGAAATGTAATGAACGTATTTCCTGCCACGCCAGAAAGTGCCCTGCCTGTTGTGTGTGGTAAACATCCGATACATGTCCTAGGGAAGGGTTGGCACTGGTGTCTAATGAGAGTCTGTAGGACTTCTCCCACTTAATGAGGTTATTCCAAGATAAAGGTCTTTAAATTTCAAGTGATGAAAGATGAATCCTAATTCCTGAAAACAAAAGAGCTAAGACAAAATGGAGGGAAAGGCGGAGAAGGCAATGGGGAATCAATACAACTGCTATGGACTTGATCGCTTCTGTGGGTCAAGTCAGTTAACCTCGTTTTTTTTCTTTATGCTGCTATCTGTTCACAAGGAATAATAAGTAGTCATCTTTTTAAAAAAAATGCCTTGTGGTGCTTCAGTGATAGATGCCACGTTAGGTATAGAACTGTTAACGAGGTTCAGAACAAATAGGGAAGCTGAATTAAGCCTTGGCTCTCCTCTGTGCCTCTGTGCATGCAAACCGATTTTTGCCTCCACAGCTAGTCAGGCTGCCCTTAAGTACCTCCAATGGCAGGCGTTACTTTTGATTTCAAAACTTGAATTACAATATTTGAAATGTGTTTATTATTTTAAAAATATGTTAATGTTGCCTGGGTAGATTCTAATGTAAGATTTGCTGCTTGTGTATATTCTGCTCTCCTTAAGGTAAGGTCTTTATTTACCTGGACATGATTTAGGCAATTCCTACACCAAGGAATTTGTAGTATAAACAGATGGGACAGTTACAAGGGGACAAAGGAGACCGGAGGTACGTGGAGCAGGGAGCGTTGTTAGCCTGTCACAGGCAAGAGGTCTCTTGGCAGGGGCCAGCAAACAGCCCTGGTCCCAGACTGACAGTGTGTTTGACTGTGTGCTACCCGCTGGATGAAAAATGGAGAGATACCCATTTTGGGAGCGAATAATTGGAATATTGGAACCAGAATCCACAGAGTCCATCTTCTCACTCAAAATGCTTCTTCAGCGCAGTCATAAACTCTTTGGGGCCAGCAGTTGCCTTCTGGTTTTGTGATTATAAACACCTTAACACAATGGAGTTATGGTCCATGACTGGCTTCCCTCGGTGCTGCTTCGGTACAAATAATAACTACACTAAATTGCCATGTCCTGCAAGGAAATGGTTGGGAAATGTTGAGCGACTGTGTGCTTATGTTATTGTGAAACCAGAAATGTTTACTCATTATATTTAAATAGGTTTGGATCATTGTGGATGAAAGTGAAACAAGATATAAGCCTGCAATGACATGCATAAATACATAATTAAGTATATTTCCTTTCCATATGGAGAGGATTATCTTCCTTGCCTCAGCAGGGAGTTGCTTTATTTGGTGTCTGCTTTGGTGTCCCTTGCTTTTTGACAGCTTACAGAGGTACATGGAAAGGGAGTTTCACTTGCTGGCTAATGAATGTTGGAATAAGGACTTTGAGGGCATGTGGAAAAGAATAAGTGATTACCTCAGAAAACAGAAGTTTAGGGACCTTAAGGGCTGTCCTATTATCCTGACTTCTCGTTTTGACCTTAAGTGGGCCCTATGGGATGATATTGCCCACCTCACCAAGACTTATTGCTTAGTCATAAATCGAGACAGAGGGAGAGAGAGAGATGTGTCTAGTAAATGCTGAAGTGTCAGCAAAAGCTCCTTAACTCAGGTTTCATAACTCGAGAAATATTTTATCACCCTTGTGAGCCAAACCTCTGAAAAATCAATAGAACTTGAGAGTTGCCTGTATTGATCTGAAAGGCTGAGTTGTATTGAAATATTCATGGCAGTGTGTGTGTGTGTTTGTATACGTGTGGTTCGGGGACTAAGATGTGGGTAGCTTTAGCTTTCAGAGAGTGAAACATTCTCATTTTTCATTTAAACTAGATTAAGACTATTCGGTGGCTTGCAAGGCATATACTTAAAAGGGAATGAATTTGTTTGTCTTGCAACAAGGCTTCTGACAGAGAGAAATGCATTCTCATTATTATTATTTTTCTTAAATGACAAACTGTTGGGAGGAAGAAGTCAAGGAGATCTGATAAAATTAGCACCAGATTCTCTTGGGGATCTCTGGGCTTGCTTTGTTTGCAAAGCCAATTTGGACACTGCGTCTTTGATCTTCACTTTCAGTATTTGAGCAGGCATGTTTAGTATCACTCATTTCACAGGAGATTTGGGATTCAAGTTTCTTCAACAATCTAAAAAGCAGCACATTAGAAGGGGAATTGTCTGCCAGTCGTCTTAGAATCTCAATACCCTTGATACTAATTTGATGTGATGCATTTCACCAGATGTGTCTACCTGAACGATGTTTTATGCCCAAGAGGTTTGTGCTACTGTAGAGTTTTAAACTTGGCTCTTCTCCCCCTTCCTCCCCTCCTTTTTTCTTCCAAGAGCAACTGAATGAAAAGCATCCATAATTTTAATCTGCATATAGGTGTGACACGTTACAAATATTCGGAAGGAAGAGAGTGTGTCAGGCAGGATTTATCCAAAGAGTAGAACAGAACCATGAAGAAAACTACTGCCAATAATGCTTCCAAAATATTTTAAGAAACTGATGCTTATATATACATGGGCTAATAGATTAATACATTCACTCAAACTCTAAGACCTGCCTTTTTACTTTCTACTCCTTTCCTACAGTGCCTTTGTCACTTCCAGGGCATAGGTTCAAGTCTCTGCTGATCCCACAGACTTCTGCTGGGCTTTGGGCAGACCACTTAGGGGCATGATACTTCAAGGCATTCAGGTGTTCAAGCGTCATCGATTTTCGTGTGTGTGTTAGTGCATCAGAGCCATTTCTGTAAAACCACGGCAAGCAAACATCACGGCGCTGCCCTGCCTTGCTGAACACTTGGGAGGATTCAACAACTGTGAGATTCAGTGACTCTGGTCATGTAAGTTCTTTAGACAGATCCATAGTTATGGATGTAAAGGGAAAGGCTGAGTGGAGAAAGGAGAAACAGAGAAAAGAAAAGGTAACAATTATTCTTTAAGAAAAAATATTGGCCATACAGGCTGCCAGTGGACTGAAAATACTATTAGGGGAATAGGCACCTCCATCATCTTTATGACAAAAGACATGTAATGCAGGCCGTCAAGGGTCTGTGCTGTGTGGTTATGGAGTCCAGATCTCAAACAAAAGGGAAAATAAGGGCAATTAGAACTTACTTCTTTCTTAATTCTCCATCACGTGTAAATTCACCCATGGATAAAAACAGTTCTATGAAATAAAAGCAAGCACCCTTGAGGGGCATTACTTCAATCAGTGGCTCAAACAAAGCAGAAAACCAGGCGTTGTGCATCTGAGCTTGGCTAGTATTGATAATGAGGAAGGGAGCAGCTCATTCCCTCAGTCCGTGGAAGTTGCGTGTCCCCAGGGAATGGACTGTGAAGCTCCCTGGTGTTGGTTTAGGATTTGTATTATCAGCATTTGCTTCCCTCACCCCTTTTAAAAAATAATAATAATTTAAAACTAATCAGAAATGTTGCTGCTGAATGGAGCTTACTAGAAAAGGGAACCTCTAAACTGTATGGCCAAATATCTTGGAGGCAACGATTGCAAAACTTGGCATACGGTTACAAATTGTACAGCACCTCACGCACTGGTTGTAGGTGAATACCGACTGTGGTTTGAACTGTATTCGGCAACACTGCGTGCACGTAGGCACGCTGGCGTTCTTGAGGTGCCAGGGAGCTGGTACATGTCACACAAAGTTTCATTTAGTTAGTCTGGGAGGGCATCATTTTGTTGCATGAATCTCATTGTTATCCCTTACTGTTATAAAGCTTTCCTAGAGTAAGTAAAATGAAAGGAGGAAAAAAAAACCCCATACTTGCCATTCTTTATTTATTTCCATTTCTCAATGGCAAAGTAAACTGAATGTTTAAGCAACTGACATCAAAGATTTGATTTCTCTGAAGCTAAAAAGCCTATTAATCACAATTTTAAAGTGTTCTTTAATTACCCTGTAATAAAATGACACGCGCAGAGCGGGAGGAAAAATTGTGTACTTTTAGAGTTCCTCATGCTTGTTTGTGTTTCAAATCTCACCGGAAATCCTTGTTGATCCCTCTTGCTTCTGCTGCTTAATTCTGTTCTACCACAGCTATTGTTTATCGTTTAGCGATGTTAACCATATCGTGTGCACTACTGAAGCAGGGAAGAACAGACCTGCTTTCTAAGCTGGTTTCTGGAGGATACAGCAGCAATGGAAACATCATCTTCTGAGAGAATGAGGAGGCTACGGAGGCACATTTGGGGGTTGAAGGCAGTGATGGTGCGAGAGCCCTTTGCTCAGCAAGTGCTGTGTTTAGGCTACAGGGACCATTCCCATGTTGTAGGTTGGATGTGCACCACGGTGCTTCGGGGCTTAGAGTCTGTGTTGTGTCCTGGGAGAAGAGGCCCTCAAATCCCCCTCTAAATGGGAAACTGGGAGATGAAGCACCAGGGGACGGTGCTTAAGATTTCATGGTGCAGGCCGGAGTCACGTAGGACTGACATGGCGTCTTCCTCCTCTAGGTCTCACCCTTGAAAATGGCCTCTTGATACAAGCACTGAAACAAGATGATGAGCAAGAGACAGGAAAGTGGGTTTGGTTAAGACTTTAAGGGGTGAGAGCTGTCAAAACGAAATAGCTATAAGGAAAATGACAAGGTAAATCTTTGTTAAAAATCTCTTTGTAAAACTCTCAATTTTGTAAAGGAAGGAGAATGCAAAATAAAATCAGGGTGGACACCCAGCTCCTCCTTTTACATTATGAGGTAGGTGTTTGGGGTTGTGGTGGTAGAGAAAAGCTTGGAAATACGAAGCAAATCCAAAGGACAACAAAATCATAGGCCTTACTGAAAATAAAAGTCCCACAATGTTTAATAAAACTTTCCAGGTCTTTGAAACCCTCTGCAAGTTTTGAATACTTGAGATTATTCGTAAGACTGGGAACATCAATTGCCAACCTGGAAGCAGACTACACAGATGTGAACCCTGCCTCCTCGAGCAGCATTAGTGACTCCTCCTCTTATCGGAAGGAGGAACCGCGTGTGGCCAGAGGTGGATGCCGCCACAGTCCCGTCTTCTGCCCACAGCTGATCCAGGCTGGCACGTTTTGGGTTTGAATTCGCTGCTATTGCAAAACTCAGCCAAGTGGGTAACGTTCCGAGTTGATCTGTTTTCAGACCCAGACAGTTGTTAATGAAACAGTTGCTGTTTTGTTGACAGAACATTAATTACTTGATCTTAGGACTTGGTAATTGCACAGGCCCCCTCTGTAGACATCACTAATTACATTAGCAATTATATGGCATTTTAAAGACAAAGAAATGACTACAGCAATTGCAGTGTCATAGGGACCCTGCTGGCAAATTTCAATCAAGCTCCTGCGATCTCAGTGAAGTGTTGAGGCAAGTCCTTCTCCCTCTGAATCCTGCAGAACCACCAGTCCGTTACGGGGTGGTGCTGCAGCCGCTTAAACCAAACAGGCTTGAGAAAAGTAGGGAGGCTTGAATTTCTCATCCAGGTTAGTTACATTCTCAAAATTGATCTGAAGCATTCTCAAAAGCCTACTTGCTCTTGGAAATGCTTCTTTCTACTCTCACCTCTTTTAATCCTAGAGATAATTAAGAGTCCTATCTTAAAAAATCATGAATACGATAAAAAATAATCAGAACTGTAAACATACTCGTCAATGCCTTTCTGAAAAGCTGCGCTGTATTTCTAAGGATCTTCCTTTGCAAATTAATAGGCCAGAAGGTTACTTAAGAAGCTAAGATTCCTTCAAAATGGGAGTAACTGTAAGCACGAGAACTGGCAATACAGCATATTTGTAAAGCCACCATTATTCTGAAATACAGCAAAATCTATAGAGGCTCCTTTATTCTGACAAAGAGCTGTAAAAACCCCTAATTTAAATAAGCAGCACCCTTACAGTAGGTAAATAACGCACTGAAGGCGATACCGCAGTTACTGCTGCCGTTCCCTTTTCCCATCCCACCTCCCTGGGCTTTCCGTCTCCTAACAGGACTGAAGTGTGCGAACTTGAAAAATGATTGTAACTTCCTTGGGGCAGGGAGCGTTCCCGTTCCTTGTTCGTCCCTTGCCCTCCGTGGCGGGTACGGATTTGGAAGCCCTCACACACCCCGTTGCAGTGTAAGCAAAGCGATGGGTGCATATTTGGGTGCTGTGCTAGGATGAACGTTGAACATAGAACAAATCCAATGCTTGTCTCTTTTTTTTCCATTTCTTTTATAGCTGCGCTTCTGGTTTGCAGGCCAGAGGGGAAAGCAATTATATGGCCAGATCTATAGATGGCATAAATTGGTACACCTCCGCTGACTCGGGTTTACGACAGCTGAGGATCCGGCCCGTGTCTTGTCAAGTTTTGAGCTTGTAAACAGGGAGAGATGGTATTATTACCAACAGACAATCTCCCTTGCCTGTGCTAGCTATTTATTCACCCGTTCCACTCTCCCCTCCCGTTTCGCTGTCCCTCAAGTGCTGTTGCTATCTGCAATTTCTGACCAGCTCTACCCAGAATCACGTTCGTTAAAGCCCCGATCCAGTATTACGGTAGGTTTGAAGCTGCTGCTGATTTTAATGGTGCCAAGGGAGCGGCCAACACCTTCCCCTTGCAGAGACCATTGCTAACTTGTATTCAAAACTGAGTAGCGACAGCCTCTGTGTCCACGCTGGATTGACTTTGAGAATACAGACAAAAATGAACGGGATGAGTTTCCCCAAGTACACATGCTACAAACCTTGCCGAAGACTAACAAGAACATAGTGTGCTCCATCCACGTCCACCCCGCCCCAGGAAAAGGAACTGGCAACAGACAGGCTCGTGTTTTGTCGTTCCCGTGTCTATTTCTGTTATCGTTGCAACTTTGCACAAGCACAGAGGAAGCAGGACAGCAGATCTGATGTGCCCTGTCCCCCTCCCCGTTGTAGTGCTTCCCCCAGCCTTCTTGTATCGCCTCCACGGGAGAGCATTTTGGTGCCTTCCACTTCGGGAGGGGGAAGTGTTGGGTTTCCTCCTTCCCCTTACCTACGCTGGTGTTTGCTCAACGCTGACTCTGTCGTGGCTGCTCTGTCTGCACCCTCAACTATGGCCACCAGCTGTCTGTTTAATCCAGTCCTGCACGCGGAGTTAATGAGACATTCCTACTTAAATAACCTGGTGCGATTAAAGCTTCAGATCTTTGCACCTCAACAGCTGTGTGTTGTCACTGAGATAAATATTTTAACTGGTCTGGCAATTCCCTAGCTGTCCTGTGTAAGTGGTTGAATGAGTGGCTATTGTTTCACCATTTATTAAAAGTGAAATTCATGTTCTTACAAAACAGCCATCTAGAAAAGACTTGTCAGGGAAAAAAGGAGGTGGGAGAGAATCTGCTTTTTGAGAAAGCCTTTCTTAACCAGGGCATCGTGCAATGTGGCCGTTCCCGACGGCGATCGTCTGTTCGCTCGGCAAGGGCTACCTGTGCTTTCACTGACCGCTCACAGGAGAGTTTCTGTTGCCACCACTGTTAGGAGAAATCTTCCCTCGGTGTTCTTGATACCGTACAAGTTAACGGCTCTCTAAACACCTTGCCTTTGGAGAAGGACCGCTTTCTATGTTTGAGGTGACAAATGTCATTAAATTCTTCCCAGAGCATGGCAGCAATCTTAGAAAGGAAGGCCCAACAATTTGATCTTCGTGTAAAGCTTGGTGAATTAAGGATTTAAGAAGGTTGTAGATGTCTAGCCTTTATTGGTCTTAACGTGGGCCAAGAAACATCTTTTCACACTGGCCTTTAAGAATTAAGCAAGCCTGGTAATGAAACAGGTTCAGCATGGCAATGTAACTGCTCCTAGAGATTTTCTTGGGTTTTTAACAGAGATTCTCTTTTGGTAAAGATAGTCTTTGCTGATACCATCTAAGCTTCTCGGGGTTGGAGGGAGTTGTTTGTATGCTTTGTTTGAATTTAGAAGTTACAATTTTTTCTGAAACTCTCTTGCTGGGGTACTTCTGCATCTCCTTCCCTCGCTCAGCATTTCATTTGGAAGTTGCCTAGGCTACAGGACAGCTCTGAAGGTGAGGCACCTGCTGTGTTTGTACATCATCAAGTCCTTAAAGGAGGTGACGAATCAGTGGCAGAACACAGTAGATCTCCAGGCTTCCATCTGCGTAATAAACATCCTCACTTGAGTATAACAGTAGGTCACTGTTAAAGACTAAGAATCTCTTTCAAAGTAACGGTTAGTTTTATCACTAAAATTGTCACTTAATACACTGCGGGGATTTCTTAGGGGAAAAAAGAAGCTGAATCAGATTTTAAGTTGAATGGGCCTCTGTTCAAGACGAGACGAAGGCTATTTCACTAGTGGTCAGCTTAGGTTTTGCTGTTGGGAAGAAGGTCATCTGCTAAATGCATGCTGTCCCGGAATGAGTAATTGAAGCAGATTACCAAAACCCCCTGTTTTCTTCTCAGCTTTTGTTTGATAGTGCTTAATGTTTTCAGATGCTTTCACTGACATCTGGCAGTAGTTTAAATGCTGACTCATATTCTGTTAGTCAAAAAATGTCAGTAAAAGTGGCTTTCATCATCAAAGAGAATTTCCATTTGTTTGAACCTTTCCAGTGATTTTTCACACACAAACCCAGAATATTCCTGTTTTTTCAGTTACCGTTTTATGCCTTGAGTATTTGTATACTGCTAACAAGGAGGGGAGGTTTCCGAAAAGGAAACTCCAGCTCTCCTACCTTGTGACTCCCTTCCTCCCCCAAAAAGGACTAAGCTCTCACAAAAGCATTGCCCACTTTGTTAACCAGCTGTAAGAAAAGAGTGGTCAGAACAGGCCGTCACTGTCGTCGTACGTGACCGGCATTATCTAGCTACGGCTCTACCAACCTGTGGAAGGACGTTGTACAGACAAGCGTGAAGGCTTGACTTGAAAGACTGTTCCATAGCATATAATTACCCTCTTGTTAAAGTGCTGTTACTGTAACAGTGACCCATAAAGATGATAAAGAATACAGCGTCTTGAATACTCTGAAATTAAGATAATTCCCCCCCTTGTTTACAGTACAAAAATTTTATTTTTTCATTAGGATAATTTAAAGTTTAAAACTGAAGTAGACATATTCATTTTACAAACAAGATATTCTTCCATAAGTAGGACCATTAAAAACAGTAAACAAAAAAAGCTATCTTTACAAAAGCTCTGTGCATAGCAACTTCATACCGTATATAACTGACAAAGCAAAAAAAACGACCAGCCAACCCCAAACCAACCCCAAAACTATACAGTAGGGAGAAATGAGGCCTTAATTTACAGAAGGGAGAAAACGGTCTTTAAAAACCATGCATATTGGAAGTGTGCAAAGAAACAGGGAGAGTAAGATGCTATACCAAGTTAAATAGTGAAATAAAACGTACTCTTTCAAAGTTATGATAAAATTTGTAGTTACCTATCGCAACATTTTCATCTTTCTAGTGGCAAAAAGGAAAGCTGTTAGGGAATATTAAACAGCAATAACTAAAAGAGGACAGATTTGCTTATTACATTGAAAAAAATCGTTACACATAAATTTTTACATTACTTTTCCTTTTTGTTGGGTGCTTCGCCACTGTCAAAGTCCATCTTTCATGTTCAAGGATTTCCGATTGTATTTATTTACACACATTTGTCTTTGTAAAGCTACCAGTAAGTTCTACACTCGAGTACGATGATTTCCATGCATGAGCAAAATCCGTGTTCTAAATCACTCCTATGCTTAATTTTTTTTCATTTGTTTGGCCCAAATCAAACCAGAAAAAGTAATTTTCTGTGTTTACCTCAACACAGGGAGCTACACTTGTTTCTCTTCTGTAAGTACTCGATGTAGCTTTCTAGGGAGGATTTCTTTTTCATTCGGACTCATAGCTCTCCCGCTTGAGCAACTGGACAGAGCGAATAAAAATAACTGCAGTGTGAGAGGAATGTCGAGCATTTCGGAACCCTTCCTTTTTTTTAGCCAGCCTGTCTTTCTTTTCCCTGAATCTTCCCAAGACTTCAGTGATCTTTTTTACGTGCCTATGCTGACTAAGCAATAATAAAAAAGGGTGGACAATTAACAGAAAAGCTTTTTCCATTAACTGTTTCATTTTTTTTTTTTACTTGGAAACCTTCCTGCCTGAGATTTTTGTAATGAAAAGCTTATTTGTTAAAAAATGTGAGAAGAGTTAAAGTAGAAAGCTGCTGCTATTCAGCATGTGGTCTAGAAATTCCTGTCCTTCTGCAATATTTTTGGGCATAGAGTTTTGAGTCTAAGCAGAGATGATAAGAATTTTAAAAGTAGCCTGTACAGAGCAGGGTGGATAAAAATGCAAACCACCATCTTTATGCTTTGGAGCCGTTTGGGGTTTTTTAGTAGGCCAAAATGGGGGAAGGTAGATGATATATCAGAAATGAGCCTGGTGTATCAGGATATTTTTTTGAAATCTAGGACTCAATGTAGTATTCACTGAAATTTATGGAAGTTTTAATCCCAGCTCTAATAATCCTCAATTTTTTTTTCCCCTGTATGCATGCAGAATTCCAAACATGAATTTGGACCTCCCACTCTTAGCCTTGCGGAGATATCGGTACCTCTGAATGTTTTTGGTTTTGTTTTTGGTTCTGAAGCAGAATGCTCAGGTTAGACAGTACGCCCTGCTGGGTTATCAAAGGTGAACGTACAGCAGTGCAGCCTTACAACTCCTGCCTTCCTAACTCCTGTCACTCTTTCATATTTCAGAGATCACTTGGCTTCAAGGGTGTTTGCCTCGCTGACCTCCAGTGACTGCTGCTTCCTTGATGGCAGCAAGGGCACACAAAGAACCTGCAGTGTCAATGAACTTGCAACCATAATTAACAGTGAGTTATTTTATTTCATCTTTTCTGGAACGTAGACACTTCAGTAACCTGACAGAACTGTATTCATGCTTCTTAAAACCACATTATTCTCACCAAATCTCTCTTTAAGTTTGCTTCTAATTGCCATTTTTGCTGATACGATAGATTTGGCCTTGACTTTTAGAAGACAGTAAACCCCCTCCACCTTTTAAGAAATGAATTCAATAGCACTGAAAGGCACCTAACGAAGACCCTAGCGAAGCCTCCCAGCACAGTCAGGAGCAGCACAAAGCTCCTTCCCGCAAGTGTTACCACCTTTAGGAGCAGCCCAGGATCGTTGTCTGTCCGGTCCCCTGGCTCCTCTGCCGGGCTGCGTTCTGGTTAAGAAAGACATCCTGTAAATCTTCACGTATATTCAATATGTTTCTCTCGTAAGCTGCACTGTACGCTACTCTGAAAACTGAGCTTCAGGGAGGACCTGCTCTCCTGCGGTCTGCACCAGACGCAGGCTCACAGGCAGTCAGCTCTCCTGCGCTGGGCTGCTGAAGGGAACGATGTCACAGGTTTGCCAAAAGCCTGTCCGCTCGGTCAGGGTCTGTCAGGTCACACACCGCACACCCCCAGCCTCTCGGTCGAATCCTTGCAGCTGGATTTGAACCACGGATCTAGACAGAGGCTTTCTAGCCTACCGCTAATCCACAGTAGCTCCAGATTAGCTCCAAATCAGCCCCGCCACGCAACCTGGCCCAGGTGCTCACCAGGCTTAGCCCAGGACCGAACTGAACGCCTTCTGCCACGTACGAGGATCACCAAGCACGCTGTTTTACTTACCCGTCCACAAAACTACTGGGCAAATGGACAAGTACAGTTTCAGGGGCCATAGATTAAGGGTTTATTTATTAACATAAAGGTGTTACCATAGGAACAACTATTCATGCAGCTATGAATTGTGTGTATTTTAGTGGGGTGTGAGTAGTGTTGCTGATTTGTTTTTGTTGTGTTTTTTTTTTCCCCTCTAAAAATGGCTTTCCAACAATCAAATTCTTTTGAGTGGTCTCTGGTCTAGTCAGATAGCTAGTGATTTTTTTTTGTCAGACTTGTTCTCGCCTTCCAATTTCAGGAGAGGAGATGCAAAGGAGAATTAAAATTTTTTTTACGCTAGAATGCAGAAAAATTCAAAGCAATTGATTACTTCTATGAACTTCGATATATAAATGGAAAATACTTACCATTTTTAATGACTCAGGATAAAAGTGCGTAAATTATTCAAATACATATTTACCTTTATAAATGCACCCTTAATATGAAGTATAACTGAACTTAAGGTGTTCTAACTACATGGAAAACAATATGTTAGAGAACCCTTTCCCTCCTAATTCATACGTTGAATCTGTCAAACTCAGTACCTCACGAAAAATCCCATTTGTTCAAATCCCTACGTGCCTCTCATTTGCTTTGCAACTTCGCAGTTAATCTTAGTACCTGAATATTTTAATTGAAACAAAAAATGGAAGGGGGAAAGATGAGGGGGATGAAAAATTCATACACGAATTAGTGACCTGTATACCACAACGCATGTAAAAGTTTCTGATGATTTTGTTAATCAGAAAGAATCCTATACATCCTTGCACATGAATTCAGTAAGAGGGAAGAGTGAGGAGCAATTGCAGCAGTAATAATATATCTCAAACTTATCACTACATTTTTGCATCATTTTTCTTCATTGTACAACTGGAGGAAAAAATCCAAAAAAGGGTTTAATTTCTACCTCTACATACAATAAGTTACAAGTTTATTTATTTAAATAATTGTAAAACATCTTACATTTTTTAAAGAGGTTAAACTATAAGCAAATACACACATACACCAAAGTTCCATCATTCATGTCAGTTTGTCCTAGAAATTCTTTCATGCTGGTACCCTGTTTTGTTGAGTTTTTTTCTGCATAAACTAAATCGATATCTGAAAGGCTCCATAGAAAATAGAAACTTCAACTTTTTTCCCCTACAAAGTAAAACAAATAGTATCCAAAATATCAAGCTTGAATCATTTTGCCAATTTCTTTCTCCTTTTAATATTTTACAAATCTTAGGAAGGTTTCACGTCTTTCAAGAAAGACTTTGCATTTCTGATTCCGTTCTGCCAACTGTTGTTCGTCCTGGCTCTCAGCTGATTCTTCATTCACAATGTGTCAGGAGTTGACGTGGTTGTGTCAGAAATATGAAACAGGTTAAAAGATGCAGACTTCTATCTTGTCCAGTCCATAAAAAATGTTCCTTTTTTTTTTTTCCTGGGCCTGGATTTCCCCCAAAAAAGAGCTTGTAGTGCTATTTTTTTTCTTTTTAGTGGTCCATCACAATAAGTAGTTTTGTGCTGTAAAAGAAAAATGAAAAAAAAAGAGGAAAAAAGGGAAGAGGGAGAGGAGCAAAGCTGCCTCTTCCTTACATCGGGGGAACGACAAGACCAGTCATGGCTGAAAAAGAAAATTGACAAAGATGAAATTTGGGCACATTTTTTATCGAACAAAATATACCTGAGCCCTTCACCCTTCTGTGTGCAGTCATGCATCGCAGGACTGGCCTTAGCTGTAGGTTAAACTAGCCCTTCCGTTTCTTTTACTGTTTTTATGCTTTAGTGAGAACTAAGATGGTGAGACTGGCAATGACCACAGGCAATGGATAATGTGCTAGTTCATCCTAAATCACCAACAGCCAAGGCCCACTGTGGTTCTTAAATGGATAAAAGAGAGAGAGGATTAATTCAAGTCTCGGTATGTGAATTTTCGGGAACACCTAACTGGTTTTGAGTGCTTTTCTCCTGAGAGATGTCCTTGGAAATGGACATTGCTCAGAACTGTCCCCAAAACATCAGATTTCTCATGCTTTCTCAAGTTGAACACTCAAAATCATTCTTGAAAACCAGAGCCGAGCAGGGTTGTCCGCTCCCCACTCAGCCTGCCCACTTCCCTGCAGAAAGGGAGTTGCGAGTGAGGAAAGATGTGAACGCAAACGGGAATTTGCCTGCGCGCTGCTGACGGGACCCAGGCGGAGAATTACAAGTCCCGAATCGCTGGACAAGGCCAGAGCTGGGGTTTGCTCATTTAGTTTCAGTGGAAATAATGGACCGGCCTCTCTTTCTTGCTTGGTTTACCCCGTATGTCTGAATCGCTCTAGTCTTACCTGGCACATTCCCAGACCACTGGGTTTATGTAAATCATTTATTAGTCACTCTCACTGCCTTTAATCGCAGCTATATTCTTCATAACTGACAACAGCAACATTTGAAGCTGCCTGGAACTGGTGCTGTTCCCAAAGGTTTTGAGGGGTAAGTTAAGTTTATACGTATTTATATAACAAATGAGTGAGTCATATTTTCAAAGGGGCCTCAGTGCAGTGCAAGGTCCTAATCCTGCAAAGATTTATGTTCACTGAAATTTGTGGGATTATTCATGTGTTTAAAGCGCTGTCCTCTGAGAATTAATTTCACCCTTATGTTCATAGTGTTTAAAAAAAATGCTTAGGGCAAGATCCTCAGCTAACATGACTCTTTTATTGAAGCTGTGTTGATTTTAAACAACTGTGGATATGGTCTATGATTTAATACAATAGGAAAATAAATATTTTCATATTTTTGTAACTGACTAGGGCTAGAAGTCCCTGCCAATTTTGGCAGATAGCTGAAAGAGAAAGTGAAACCAAAAACAGCCTTAAGTCAAATATCTACTTCTTTTAATTGCTCAAGAATTTGCTATTGTTTTTCAAACAGGCAATTTACCTAACCCTAAATAAAGCAGGTGAATATTCGTATGCCTGTTTTCGGTGGGGTGTGCTAGAAGAAGAGAGCTTTTCTGATAACACTGAGCAGTCTGCTCCTTTCCTTCTCCTCACCCCCAAAACCCAAAACCTGATCCTAATGGTAGTGTCCCAGCTTGACACTGGAGAGCCTTCTCCCCGTGTGTTAACCACATGCCTGCCCTTTCTAGAAAAGAAAACCTGATTTAAGTCTTGGATTGATGCCCCACTCCAGATTCTGCTGGGCTGGTCGAAGAGGTAAGTGTGTGCTCTCAGCTGCTCGCCGCCGTCCCACAGGTATCCCAACGGAGCAGTCTGTGTCAGCACTTCCCAATCTGCTTCAGGCAAAATCATCCAGGTTAGCTCAAAGAATTTAGACTGTTTGTCTGAGGTAACCTGCCTGGGTCTTTTGCCTGAAGCAAATAAAGGAGCACTTACTTATACAGATGGTGCCTGGCCGGTCCGTACCGGCCGTAATCTTTTCTCCCAGCACAGCCGGAGTCAGACTCTGTCCGTGGCTGTTGAGAAGGTCTGGGCAGAGCGCTATAGCTAGCACAGTCTGACATGCAGGGTCTGTCGCCAGTGTAGTTTAAACTCTGCTCCCGAGGGGGCTAGGCCATACTGGCATAAATGCTTTTTCCGATACTAGCGTTATCAACATTATTTTCATTTTCTTAATCGAGGAGAACCTCTGCCAGCAGATCAAAGCAAAGACCAAGCCTCAGTTTCTGCCACATCTCTTCAAAAATATTTTAAGAATACTTGTAGAGGCAACACTTTGGAAAGTTCCTTAAATTGACCAGGAAGTACATTTTTACTGTATGATTAAAGGTAGTATGTTATCCAGCAGTCCTGGACTCAGACTAGTGATGGCACAGCAAAACTGCCACCTGCAATCAGGAGTATGGTATCACCCCTGGGGTTCTGGTGATCCCTCTTTCGCCTCCCTTCCTCTCCTCCTGAGCAAGTACCAAGTCCCTGCGTCCCTCCTTACTTTTGCCCACCCCAGGACAAGTCTGTTTTGTCGTTCCAGGTTGTAAGTGCGTGCTCCAGAGCACAGGTACTCCTCCTCCGCAGTTGTTAGGCTGGAACCTGCCAGTGGACAAATTCAGGTGAAACTATAACCTAACATAGAAAGGACAAGCAAAGCCTAATTGTTTCACTGGCATTTCATCCTAATGTTGCAACTTCACCTCCTGCCACAAAGAACCAGCAGGGTGCAGGGTATTGGCTGGAATTCTCACCTGTTTTTCCACAGCTCATCTGCACGGCTTTGCTCTCTGGGTCTCTCTCTTTTTACAGACCCCCCGTCTGCCTGTTTCCACCCCACCTCCACTCCCCTTTGGGGCTGCACTGTCAAAAGCCTATTCCCAGCCTGTATCGCTTTTTATTGAATGTTTGTGAGGTTTGGATTAAGGTCTTACACTGCTAGCAAAGCTGTAATTATTTTTGCCTGTATTACTATATATTGAATCGATGTAACTTTTCAATAAAGGTGGTTCAATGCAGGACACTCCCTGATGAGTTGGGAATATAGAAACCACAGTCATTATCCCAGAGGGTCTTTTTCTTTTTTTTCTTGGAGGGAAATGGAAAAGGAATTAGAGATGAGCCTTATTGTATTAACCTTGACAGCTTGCAATTATCAACCGAAACACTTGATTAAAATTGTCACAGGGTTGGAGAATTTTTTTATAAATAAATAATCAAACATGGGTAGTACCCAGATGCTATGGTGATAGGCACCTTTAATGGCTGTAATTAATAATGATCATAAGCCTAGTGTATACAAGTGGCCCCTGAAAACGCTGTCTTGCTTTGTAGTGGAAAAGGACTCTGCAATTCCAACAGCCATTTGGTGAGGAGTGGAAAGGGGCCGAGTGCTGTACAAATGTCCGCATGTCCACGTGCCTGCACACATGCTAATCTGGTTCTGCAGATACCACGGGTGCTTTGTTCGTATCTAAATTACAACCGGGTTTAAAAACTGTGCTTTCTAGAGAAGATGGATGTTGAGCATTTTCAGTCATTGTCACGTAAAACGTCTTGCGCTCTCATTTGGTTTTCCTATTTTGCCACCAAGTTCCCAGCGAACTCCAATCCTACGGTTCTACAGCTCTTTGAAGAGGTGAACAAAGTGCTCCAGTGGTGCTACTCTGAGCATCTTAAGTGAATGTTCCTACCCTGCAATGCCAGAAACATCTCCATGCATGAGCTGTCCTGTATATAAAGGTTGGTTTGCACACTGCAAGGCACCGAGCTGTTGGCAGCCGAGCTAGCTTCTGTGTAATTTGGCCTAATAAAAGGTGCAACTTCTACCTGCAGGCTTCACCTTATTGATATCTCTGACTCCCCGCAGCGCTACCGCTAGAAAATGTGCAGTTTTACTTTCAATATTAAGACCACGGAGACGTTTGTAAAACAAGGCACCCATTTATTATGATGTAACTAATCAACTGAAAATGATAGAGAAAAGAAAGGATTTTCAGAGGAAAACACAACTGGCTTTCATTTAGCAGCAAAACATCAGTGAGGCACCATCACCCTTTGTACTAGAATGTCAGTAAGTGAACTAAATTACAGCTTCTGTGCAGGATCTGTGAAGGACAGTTCCAACTAAGACACTAAAAAAGTAGCCAAAAGCTTCAAGTTTTTCCTAAAGAATTTATTTTTATTTTTTCCTCCATAGGAAACGAAACTAATGCTTTTTTTTTTTTTTCTAGAAATCTTTCTGTATTTGGATGGAAGATTTTCATTCATCCATTCACAATCATCTAACCACAGACAGGTGAGATATTTATAAATAAGCAGTGGTTTTGTCTCTTTTAGATGATAAGCAGGTTAAACCATGTTCTATGTAACATGTTTTTTTAAAAAAATCTAGACAAAACCCATTGATTGCTAGCTAAGAGACAGAGAAGTTAACTTGGCCTCATCTATTGAGTTGCGTTGATGTAGTTACTATCTCACCATGGTGCTAAGCTGTACATGCACAAAAGGCTGCCTGAACGATTAAAGGGCACAGGAACGTATAGCCATTCTGCAGTTATGTATTTTTCCAGTTATACTAGAAAGTGGCTAAGTTTTCACCTGCAAAGGAGAAGTCAATATTGAATCTTACCCAATATCCTCTTTTTTGTGTGTGACACCTAACAGTCTTGAATATTTTCTTCCATTAAAAAAGGCAGATTTTTGTTTTCTCCCATTAAAAAATGGAACTTTTGTCTAGACTGAGTAAGTCTGTGACATATAATGAGCCACTAAAATTAACATCCCATCAAATGAAAGATAAGTAATTTTTGTTTAGTTAAGTGTTACCAAGAAGTTTTAAGTATGTCTTAATGTTTTCTTTATTTTGAAGCAGTCTGTGCCACTTACCTCTCTGCCAATAAACTGGGGAGAAAAATGTACTTGATCCTTCCAATATATCAAATTTAATCAGCTGACAGATACATATTTTTCATATATACCTGGCATACTTAAATCACTGTCTAGGCTCTGGAATCATTCTGATTCAGGCATGTTGCTGAACGTTGTTAGCGTGGAAATGGCCCAGTTGTTTTTCCCTGGTTAGAATCTCTGTTGAGAGTTACTTTAAAATGCTGGGTCTTACGTTTTGACTGGAGCTAGGCTTCGACACGGAACAGCAGGTCAGGCACTGGACTGGTAATGATCAGGAACCATCGCTTTGTAAATGGGAGCCAGCCATTTCATCTGAATCCCACACCTTACAAACTTTTCAGAGCAACTATTTTTCTCGTTACCTGTTTGCACAGCCTTTTAATGCAGGGGGACTGGAATCCCCAGTGCTGCTGACGCCCCTAACTTTGTCAAGACAAGATACTAATAATTTGGGTCTTCAACTCAAATACCTGTATTTCTTTAGAGCATAGTGCAGAAGTCCCCTTTGCTAAACTGAGGCTGTTCCAAAGGGTATCAGACTTCAATACCTTTTGGATTGGCTGGGATCCTGATAGTTAATGGAACATCTGACCTTCTGGGGCTTGCCTGCTATTCCCTGTAACTGAGCTTGCATTTTTATGTTGAGATGTGCTGAGCTGGCCAAAGGTAATCTGGGCAGTCAGCGGTCCATGCTGTTCCAGCAGTTTCCAATTTGCTTGCCTTTCCCATCAGCTGCCTTCCATCTGAGGTGAGTCGATTAGGCATTTGTGTACTTATCATGCCGTGTTGCGTCACGTCACATTATATCTTCCCAGTGCCTTTTTTAAACTGCCTTGACATACGACATGAATGGAGCAGGCAATTGTTCTGATCAGGATCACCTGCTCTCAATTTGGAGAGCATATAGAAGTGAGTGGTGTCCAGTATGGATTGCTGCTTGTTCTCTACCTATCATGTCCTGTTACATTGTAAGAATGTATAGCAGATGGCAGGTGAAAGAGGTAAGCAAGAACACATGGCACAGGGGGTTATTTGAGGGAATTCCCCATCTCTTGGCTGTGTTGCGCAGCCCAAAGCTCAAAGCCAGTAGCCAGGGAAGTTTCATGCTTAGCAAATACTTTTGAGTTACAATATATTTTCTACCAGCTGGCCTACTGTTGCTAGCAGCTTTTAAGCATCACCAAGATGTTCCTCCCAAAATACATTTTTGGAAAAACATTTCCAGCAGTACTGTAAACTGCCTGGAATAATGGGAATGCTAATCTCAGGATGAAGCTTGTACACCTCCTTCTGTTCAGACTAGTTTTAATCCAGGCTTAAACACTGCTGTGGTTCACATATGTGGAAGCTATATCCTAGATGTTCATTGCTGCTTGTAAGTAGATTGGCGTGCCCTGAGGTGCTGGTAGTATTTCTGATATTCTCATTGCAACAGGATGCAGTAAGTGGGATGGAGATTCTATCACCAGGAAACTTTTGCCTTTGAACAAAAGATGTAGCCAAAGTACGTTGCAAACATTGTATTACGGCTCAAAAAGTCCCTGTTGGGGAGGTGTTTTCCCCATATGGGTGGGGAAATGGAGAGGTAACGTCAAAACACTTGCCTGATGTGCTGGGAAGGAGCCTGCATATACTTACTGCTTGCTCTGTGCTTTTGCTATTCTATCTCCGTCAGTCTTTACTGATGCCTAAGTTTGATAAATAAGTAAATAAATAAATAACTAACATTACCAGCACATCTACTCTTAGTTTATAGTACAGGGCGATGGCACAGGAGAGGAGATTATCAATCTCCCATTGCTGCAGCACAGTAAGTCCATTCAAGAAGCCTCTTTGGGACCCTCCTGTTGACTTTCTGGCCACATCTGTCTGTCAGCACTGTGGGAACGTTAATTTGGATATCGGGCTGTGTGTATCTGGACCCTTTCCAAAGCATGTGCTCCCCAGCTTGCATCAATTTAAATATTTCAGTTGGAAAGAAGAATTTGCATCTATGGCTGTAATAGTTAAATAGTTAGAAAGACCTGGCATAACAAACCTTGGGCAGACGTGTTTGTCTCTGCCAAGCAACTGCTACCTTCGCTGTGAGTCATGTCTGTTGTTGCAGTTGGACCGACAAGGCCCCTTGTACTAGGTACTGTATCTGCTGAGAACTTATTTAAATAACAGTTGTAGCATATTATTATTTTTATGTATCAGGGTGTTGATATACAAGGAGATATCCCACAAAGAAGGGGATATGGTTAATAACTTTTGTATTGGTTTAACCATGCCCAAGTCTCTCCATCTCTATTTCAGCAAGTAATTGTACCCTCAACTGATAGATTAATCCTGAACACCTCAGGAGTGGACTTCTGTCAGTAAAAATGCATGGATGTGAGGACTGGGTTTTTAGCTTTCAGATTTTATGTTATACTTTAATATTAAAGTTCCATTTTTAGAATCTCTTATTGATTGGATAAAATATGTTGTAAACACTAAATGGTATGAACGGCACCAAATGGTCTCTAGTACTTTACCTGTTTACAGAAGGGTTAAAAAAAGAGATAAACTCTTGCTAAGCAGAGTCTTGAGCAGACAGCACAGACATGGTAAGTTAAGGAAAAGTATTAAATAAAAAGCCAGTGTTTTTTTTAATCTGTCCTTTTTCTGGCTCCCAGAAACTGAGTGATTTTCTCACTGAACTGATTTGTGGTTAGCACTACCTTAGGTAACTTCTTAACAATTAGGCTTTCTCAACATAGCAGGTTGACAAATTTAACTTCAACACAAATTATATTCCCTGTCAACATGATACCTGTGCATTTACATGGGTAGATCAATGTCTTGCGTTAATGGGGAGAAGATGATCTTAGTAGAGCACGGAGTTTCATGTAATTGGGGCAGGGGAAGAAGCTGTTTCAGATATATAGCAGAATTCTGTAAGTTAGCTTTTAAAAATGTAATTGTTTTTGTTCAACACACTTAGAATTTCCTTATTATATAAAATAATCACAGTTTATGTAAGTCCCTGTGGCCTAGCTAAGGATTTATAATGCACCCAAATCAACAGGTGCGGTTTGTTGGGCTCATTTTAGAATTACCACTGGCTCTGGGCATGGTTGAATTCCCAGAGTTGTGTTTTCTATGGTATCTCTAGTGAAGTCTGAAGGAGCCAGATGACTTCTCAGGCCCTATAAAGGCTTTTTTTTATGGAGACTTGGAGCGTATTTATGTGCCGCATGCTCCCCCCCCTCCCCGCCCCGCCTGTTAAAAGAAAGAATTTAGTACAGGTTTCCATTCTTATCTTAATACTCACATTTGTTTTGCAGATCACCTTTAAAAAGGCTGTAAATGTACTATAGGGCTCAATTCCTGGTATGAGCCTAAACCTTGCAGCAGGTTTCAAGACACTGGCTGTTATGTACAGAGCTGTGTATTAACTCTGCAGGGCAGACGTTTGTTTTACAAGTCCCCAAAGCCTAAGGAGAAGTCATTCCTCACAAAAGAGCTAGTATTGAAATGCAGCGTGGGTCAAATCCTTCTTGGTATAAATGAGTGTCTGTCCCCTGTTGTTTTAAAACCAAATAGACAAAGCTTGGAGCATTGCTTTAATCCAGTTGGATTGGGTCAGATTTTCACTACCGAGTCCTGTAATATCAGTGTAATGGCATTCAAATGATTACTGTGTTTACCCAGACTACCACAGCGTGCTTTACATGTGCAGGCTGAATATTAATTGTACATTTCTTACCTCTAAACCCATTTCCATTGCCACTAGAGCAGGCAGGAGAAGGAGACCCTTGGGGTCTGATGACAGGAGCAAAGGCACTCTTCTGTTTGACAGCAGGAAAGACGGAAGAGGAGAATGGAAGGATGGAAGAAGTGCTGGAGGAGCCAACTGTTGGACTTGAAGACATTACTGCCAAAGAAAAAAGTGAATCCCCATCAGAAATGCAATTACAGAAATTTGGTAAAACTGCTTAAAAAGTCTACCTTCTGATTACTCATTTTACTTCTTAAAGAAGATCTCATTCTCACATTGACTTGACTATTTAAAATAAGTCTAAATTAGAGACATAGTTATATTGAATAGTTCCGAAAAGAGAGTGCTTAATTCTTTTAAAATGAAGGGTGAGGATATCAGAAAATGTAAGTCATCAAGGGAGAGAGAGAGTCAATATGAACAGAGTAGACAGTAACAGCCTGTCCATTTACAGTCTGTGCTTTGGGGAGGCCGATAATTCCTGTGCCCTCAGCTTTTTAAAAATGAAGATTTTCTTGGTTGGAGTTGAGGGGGATGTTTTAAGCTGTTGCTTGGATTTTAATCTAAATTGACTTCTTTTTAAAGAAGTATCTTGAAAGAAAAAGTCCCATTATATGTCCAATAGCTTGTTAAGCAACTGTTTGCTTACCTTCCAAGAAAAATTTCAGCTATTGCTCAGCAAAACAAGGAACAAATAACCGTCTTTCACATGAGTTCAAGTGAATCCCCAAGTCTCATGGAAGTAGTAGTTTGAAATCAGAACAACGATAAGCTGCAGACTCGATCCTTTCCTTATTGAAGTCAATGGCAAAGCTCCAGAATAGGGGAAGTATGAAAAGTATCTGAACGTCCTTTGAGTTGCACTTTAGCCTTAAATTACAGCTCAAACTGTGAGTGTATCGTTCAGCAGGTTTCAGACCAGCAAGGAGCCTTCATCATCACTGCAAAGTGGGTCAGTCCTTATGCAGATGATGTGAATGTAAATAAAATAAAATAATATTTTGCAGGACACCAGTTTTTTTCTGGAAAGGCATGATCCTGATCCTGACATTATTGGGAGCCTATACCTCTGTAAGCTACAGTGTAGGTAAATAATTAAAGAATAAGTCAATACGTAAACAGCTGTTTAACTGTTCATCCTCTTTTACATATATCTATATATCTCTATCTAACACACACACACTCTTGCCAGAGGGAAATCAGGGCATGAAAGGAGGAGAGACTTGCTCATGGTAAAACTAGTAACTAGAAACGCAGTAATACTAACTTTCATTGTTATATTTCTGGCTATCAAGGTAATAAATTTTCACAGGAAATGAATCCACAATTCAACCCTCAGTTATTGATAACGCAGTTCATACACATAACAATTATTTTAGAGTGGCTTTTACATAGGATTCGGAGTAGTCTCTGTGCTAAAAGTGATGGCTACTTGCTTAAGCATCTAAAGTTGCAAATTGTACCTCATTTCTTACTGTGGCCTTTGCCACTTAGGGATCTGTATAAAGATAAAAAATGAAGGAAAAAACAAGTAAGATTCAATATTTGTCTATTCTTCTGGAAACATGGGAACATTTTCTAGTTCATACTAAAATATACCAGAACCTTTCAGAAAAGTCTTCACTAAATCTTGAGAACTTCTCTTGAAAGACATCACTTGCCGCATTTTTTTGATGTGGATAAATTAAATTAAGCAGGAGCAAGAATCAAAGATAAAAGCAGCAAAGCACATACATCCATAGGGGGATCCTGTTGGAGAGCCGTTAATGAATCCAGGTGAGCCCGGTACGCCCAGGTTTGACATGGGGACGTTGCTGTAGCCATTCATACTATTGCTGGAAGTGCTGTAATTGGACTGTTGAGGCGTGGAACTGGATGAGTAACCTCGGGGTGAGATGCTGCTTGTGTTACGAATATAACCTAAAAAACCCCCAAACAACAACACACATTTCAAAAGCATGTCAATGGATTTGGCTTAAAACTTTCTCCTGTATATTCCTTGCTTAAATAAATTACTTATTTAAATCCAGATTAATTTAAACACTTAAGCAAGTACCATTAAATTCAGTGGTTTTTACGCACGTGCTTTCAAGTTAAGCAATATTAAGCCAATGTAGGAAACTAACGTTTTGAAGTGAACTGATATATATTTTTCTAATCAGATTTCATTTGTTGAAAGTTGAAATTTGTTCTAAGGCCCAGAAAAAAAATGTGTGTGCTTATCTTTTTCTGAGGTAGAATTTATAATATAAGTGGGATTTTCTACAATTTTAGGGGGCAGGTTATACTTTTCAAATTATTGATGAATTACAAATAAAGCAAGTACATTACTAAGGGGAAATTATAAACCATATATAGTTTGCAGCTTGACTTTGAAGATACTCTAGTAGGGGGAAAGAATAAACTGGGTAAGTAAAAAACATTTTTTGTCTTTAAGAAAAAAAATCTCAAATATTTGAGAACCAAAATTTACCCTCTTTTTTTTTCTCCAAAAAGAGACTTGAAGAACACCATAGCTATCAGCATTAAAGCACAAGGCTATTATCACAGCTGCAAAAGGTTTTTTCCACTGAAAAGCTCTCATTAGAAAGATGTGATCCAATAGCTACTTTAAAAGTGGTTACTGTTTAGATATCAAGTCAGGTTATTTCTACCCATTTATATTATGAAGTTCTACATCAGGGCTGGTAAGACCTTATTAAAAAAACTAGCAAAATTACCTACATGATGACTTTTGACATGGCATATGTAATATTAACTTCATATGACATGGTTTTACTGCCATAGAGTGTTAAACACAGCTATTCGTGCAGCCAACCACAGATTGTACGTTACTGGAATCAAGTGCTAAAAATCAAAATATTCAAGAGTCAGAAAATGCCCAAAGTTGATATTGCTCCCATGATGTATTACTGTTAATATGTCATTTTATGGGATGTTTTCCTAGCAATCAATAATATATCTGGAGTAAATGTAATACATGCAACATATGCAAGTTGGTAAAATTAACACTGAAGAAGCAGCCTGAAAAATAAAAAAGAAAATTCCCCACCTCCTTTAACTGTGAGAGGTTTTTTTTCAGTTGCTGTCCTTGTCTTTTATGAAAACAGAGATATAACAAAGGAAAAAAAAAAACTCAAGGGGAACAGGGAGAGAATTCAGGGTTAAATTGGTATCAAAAAATACTCAAAAATTATTTCAGCCATAGCTAATCTGGTGACTGGCACCTGGTGCAGACATAGCATCACCCAAAATGGCACCACACATCCACTTCTAGTGCTGACAGTTTAAAGCCATCTTTCTGTTCATAAGCGGAGCAGGTAGAGAGGCTGAGAAACTACTGTGGAAGCAACTGTGATCCAATTTTTCGTTGTTTAAATTAACGCTGTACTACTTGCAATGCTTACCTTGGTTGTTCCCCTGTGTTGACTCTGAAATGCTGACCCCTAACTGGCTGCCATAGGAGTTAATTCCCATCATACTGCTGTGAGCAGGAGAGCTGGACAGTGCCGGGATCTGTGCGGGATTCCTCGGTACGCTGTAGAGAGCTTCTGCGATGTCTGCGGCTCGTTTCAGAATGATGTCCTGCAGAATGAAAGGCACAAGTTCAAAAACATACTGGAAGAAATCTTTTAGTGTTTATTACTAAACCTGAGCGTCTACTGCTCCCCTGTTGAGAGCAGTCGTTCTGACCTGGTTGTTATGTGGCGTTCCATACAGTGCTTCAACTAGGTCAGCAGCTCGTTTCAATAGCATTTCCTGGAGGATGAGCAGATGCATAAAATTGAGATTTGGACAGAAAAGGATTTCAATGGCAATAAAACGATGGGCTAGTATTTTCTGAGGTGACTAACTAGTGTTGGTGTGTGGTCATTCTGCAAACTGGGGCCCTTAAAGAGCTGTTATTTGCCACTTATCTGAAAAACGGCACCCCTTGCCGTATCTCAAACCACCCGTCACTTTGGAAAGCGCTGACGTGCGGTGACAGAGCCGGCGGTGACGGGGTGGGCGCCCAGGGCCCCATCTTCATCTCGGAGCTCTCCGGAGTCCTGAACCGGCTTCAAGCTCAGCAGCCCCAAAGGCGGAGACAATTTTCAGACACCCAATTTAAACAGGAATCCCATTCCCTACTGAATTACAAAATATTCTTTCACATAGACACATAAAAATCTGATTAATTTCTGTGTCTGTTTACTTTTTTCTCAATAACAGTAACCAAACAAATAAAACACTTTAGGTAGTTAGGTATCTTATGTTAACCTCTGGTTGCAGGAAAAAAAATGACACTGTATACTATCTGAATACGATAGTCTTTCATCATGCAAAGATGATAATATATACTTTTGGTACTGCACTAAAATCTAGGAATATAGTCATTAATGCCACTCTCATTGTGCTAGATGCCGCATCAACACACTGTGCAGTATTACAGATTCATAAAATCCAGAGTTGTTTCAACACATGCATACTGCAGTTGTTGCTACAGAAAAAGCTGAGCTTTAAGTGTTTTTTACGAAAAGATTCCCTTAAGGTTAGACCTCTGCAACAAATCCTTTAGGTCTATCATGTATCATTTAGGTTCAGAGATTTGCCAATATGGATAAATGCAAAAGACCGTGAATATGAACTGGGACGATAACTGCATTGGACTCTCATTTTAGCAGCACAAGAAGTTCACAGACAGTGTTTGAGCTCTAACAGATGAAAATGACTGGTAGCTGTGGGTTCTACATGATTGCATTCTTGTTTGGACCTACAACTAATTGGTGAACTTGTGTTCAGTTGTAATTGTCATTTAAGATACAACGTTGTCTATGAGTTAGTTAGAAGCAAAAGAACATATTTAGTGGGCTCAGTGAAATCCTTAAAAATATTTTACCTTAGCTAGTCTTTCGGGGTCACCAGGATGTCTTGGGATGACCTTTTGCAGTCTCTGGAAACCATAATCTATGGTAGGTTCATTTAAAGCTGAAAGGAAAACAGAAAAACAACCCACCATATTATATGAGTGTACCTATATATCTTTGTATGACTCTAAGTTACATTACCTTAGAAAGATGGATTTCACAGCTGCTCCACAGAAAAACCTCTCCTTGCCTGGGTTCCTAGAAAGTGTACATTGCCTGCTGTTCAGGCGAGCCCTGATCACTCTGTGTAAGACAGGCTGAAGAGTAAGCTAAGCTTTACAAGAACTTCTGCATGAGGATCCCTAATCTCCTTTCAAGGATAACGCTTATTCTACTGCTAAGAAAGCTGGGACACACAAGCTATTAAGGTTGGACTGTGTTATACAGACCAGGTCCCCTAACTCCGCCCATTTAATTGTACAGATGTTTGTGCCATTACCTATATAATGAACTGCAGGGTGCTCATGGACAATCTTCCAGTGTGTCTGTAATTTGTCAAAGAATTAGTGGTATCTTTCTGCTTACGGCTAAGCCTTGAAAGAATTCTGTGCATTCACGCATATATACACGTGTGCACACACCCCCGTGCCTGCTCATTCTGGTGGGCACAGCTGAACTGAATTTACAGGCTCATTTTCTGGCAGTATTCCAGAAAAATGCGTTCAGAGGCAGCTACCTTGAAGCAAACGACAAAATTTATGTGAATGCTGCATGCTATTTGCAAAACTTCTTACTGAAAGTATTCCAAAGGGTCACACTAGTGAGTCCGGCTTACTCCATAAGGGGGCAAAGAAATCATGCCTTCTGCACTTAAAACTGCTCCAGTTTCTGTTGCTGACTTCTCACCAGCTATCAAAGACTGAGTGAATGATCTGAAAGGTACAGCACGGAAGCATTCTCACAAAATACTCCTTTAAGGATGCATGTATTTAGTCTGGACAAAACTGACCATGGCAGTAATACAGCAAGTTATGGTACAAATGCAAATGAGAATAAGTCTTCTACTATGTTCGTTATACAGTCAAAATCAAGAGTACTGTATTCGCTCATCTAATAAGCACACTACACACACGCCCCCCCACATTCTGCCGTCACAAACTAGGGCACAGCTATTCATTAGGCACATTAACTTCTCCAGTGGTGTATGGCTATTATGCATACATAGCCACTTCACTGTAATGATGTTAATCTCTAGTGGATAAACCAAGATATTTTGACCCAGATCCTCAGTTAGTAATAGCTGGTAGAGCCCTACTGGCATTGCTGATGATTTCATAAAACTTCAGACACTTTGATACTCTCTACTATGAAATCGTGGCAATAATAATCTAATTTCTGATTATTCAAAATTCAACTCCAATTCAGATTAATATAGAAACCAAAAGTCACTTCTGTAGCATTCTGCATGCTCATAGGTTTTGACTGCCTCTAATACATTAGGATTACGAGTGTTCACTAATACAGTTACAGGCATGGTTTGTTAGAATTTCCTTATACTTCAGAATGCGCATTACAATTCAAATGACACATTCGTGCTGAGAATCTTGTGAAGAATTCCATGACGTGTTTAATAAGTAACATATGTAAGTAAGTCCTTTAGCACTATCCTCATTCAGTGCTAGCTGCTTCTATCCTCTTGCACCATTTGTGCTGCTTTGGAAAAAAAAATACTTTTTCAAAATAACTGGTGACATCAGCACAGCTGAAAACACCTGATTGCAAGAGACCCTGATGGCACTCATTGAACCTTCCAAAATATACTCAGCACCTTCCAGGATAACCGTCTCAGACACCAGAATGAAACTATCAAGTGAGACAGACTATTACACTGATCCAGATTCTCTGTTTATCTGTGTCTGTCTTTGGTATAACAACATGAAGGTAAAAGGTCATATTCCCCACTGAGACACATTTTATATTTACTTTTTATTAAATAATTATGGCATGGCATGAAGTTTAAATATTACAGGAGATAATCAAGTGGGAATTGAGTAGAGAAAACCCAGACCTGAGAATTTAGTCTTGGCTATACTTAGAATGTCTTTGCTCTCCACTGGGAGCCATTCTGGTTTGCTTAAGGAGTTTAATAATACACATTTCAACTGCCACAGGATCTACATCCCATTTGGGAAGAGGGGTTTTTTTTGAGGGGTGGGGTTTTTTTTGCCAATAATCCTGAGAATTATAGGACAATTCTCTCAAGAGCCTATACATCATTATGTGCCATTTCGCTTCTTGATTACAAGTCTAATCAGTTAAGTTGTAGGTGTTAAGCTAAGCAAAAGCAATGTAAAATATATAGGAATTTGAGCATCTATGTATACATAGTTCACTAAAAATAGCTAATGGGAATATACAAAATGCTAATTCAGGAAGAAGAAATTGGCTATTTTCAACAAACTTTTTTCCAATGGATTGGCATGGACATTTTCATTCTGATAGATAAATAGCAGCAAATAATCTCTTCAACAATGTTGAATTGTTCTAAGAACTCAGACATTTTGAATCAATGTATATATTATGTCTTGCAGCACAAAAGGTTTTCTGTACAGCCTGCAACAAAATTGCCTACTACTAGTTTTACTCATTAATGAAACAAAAATATCTCTGTCATTAAATCCTGTTAAAAACCCACATCCAACATTTGTAGAAGTAAATGGTACCTTTTCAACTGAAGGGCAAGATGTAGACTCCACCAGCAAGTTTAAACAGCTTCACCACAACACCACTTCCACTGAGAAAAGAGCTACTGGATCATTAGTGATTTATCTATGTGTTACACAGAAATATGCCAAAATTATATCCAAATGCTTTTGGGTTCATGGATTCAGAGACCATAAAGGGGTCTGACACAGAAGCAGACTGCCCATTATTTCCTACAAATCAGATATCTGAAATGAAACCCCCAAGAAAACTGATTCAGGTACAGCAAAATCCCTTTGGCAACTCTCAAATCCAGTGTTTCGGGCACAACGGGTCTCTTGAATTTCCCAGAGCATAGTTTAAAAAATTGTGTGTGACATGATATAATGTGTGCAAAAAAAAAGCAACCATCTAGTGAATAAACTAAATTGTCAGTTAGTCTATAAACTTCACTCTAGCATAACTGTTTTAACAACAGAATTGTTACAGTCAGCAGTAGGGAGAGGTCTAAATGCCCCACAGCCTGTCTGACTTTATTTATGACAAAGCTCAAATAGAGTATGACACAGCACTGCTGCTTTTATATTGTTCCTTACCCTACAAAATCCATGCTTTCATTTTAAATACAAGTCTCCAGCTATTATGACTCACCGGAATAGGAGAAAAAAAAAAAATTCTCACACTTGAGCAACTGATGCCATGACATCTGTCTGCATTTGCAAAACCTGAAACAACAGCTCAGTCCCATTCATCTCAACGGGGACCAACTCAGATACCCAATGATAACAGTGCTGACATTTAAAGTATTAATTATTTCACCACACATCAAAGCACATCAGACTGTTGAAGGAAGATGATGTTATGAAGATCTGCACAATTTACCATGAGTGACAGCTCATTCTGGTACTGCCAGTGTACGCCTTGGGAGATGCGTGCTTGCCCTCTCTGCCAATCAATAAAGGGCCACATTCAAGGACCTTAGCAAAGTTCTGCAGCTCATCTTTGCTTTACTCCATGAAGCAGACCAAAGGGCAGCAAGTCCTCTGTTTGCAAAGTATGAATGAGAAGAAACAAAGTATGCATACCTCTAGAAATATCCTGAACCTAGAAAACTGAGCCAGAGAGAGAGCAGTATTTGCAGCGCGATGCCTCGCCTTCTTAAAGATGTTAATATAGAGAAAAAGGCAGCAGTGGCCTTAAAGGCTTGAATTCCAACTTTGCACTACTGCCTACCTTCCCTCAAGCCAACAGTAAAGAGATGCTTGGTATTGACCCTACAGAATAAAACATTTCCATATTGCTGGCTACAGAAGCTCACTTGCTATAATCATGCCAATCCTGGACTTGGGAGGTACGTACATACTGGTCAGCCTTCTCCGAGGGGGACGTTGTGGTCTAGAGTTGGAAGGATGCTGCTAGAAGTGTACTGCCAGTGGTCCAGTGCTGTATTTGCTGTGTTGGTAACAGCTGTTCCAAACACCCTGCTCCTAACACGGCGATGCCTCCTATGGCATGTCTTTCGTAGGCCAAAGCAGCGGTAGGACCTGTTCTCTACAAATGCTTTCTGTCACATCAGTTGTGTTCTGGTCAAGTGAACTCGCTCTTCGAATTTGTAGAGCTCACTGCATCCTTGTAAGTGTTGTTTCCCACAAGCAGATAACAAGTCCTTCTCAAATCTACTTACAAGCCTTCGGCAAACCAGTATCCTCCTATCCTTGCTACCTGACATAGAGACTGATACAGTACAACCTGGGAGTCCAACATATCCTACAGATTATTTTATATTGCATTGCTCTGACAAGTTAACCCCTGGAGGATTTCTGCTCAGCAAGGAAAATTATGTTCAAAATCTCCCTGATATACACATTTCCAGGTTAGCATCTCTATGACAAAGTAAACGCAGAGATGTGATCAAACTTAAGACATGAAAGCCTACGAGACATATCCTCAGCTGGCATAAACTGATGTAAGTGTTATTAAAATCAGGGGAACTATAATGGAACTACTTACGGTAGAGAATTTGAATTCGTGTAGTATTAGAAGTAGAATATGAGGCTACTGCTAGATTAGCAGCAGAGAACAAATGTCTTACTATTCTAGGAACAACTGATGAAAGAAAAGTAATTCAGGACATGGAGATGTATGTGTAACCTGTATTCTCAGCAGATTAAGGTACACACAAGGACTAAATGTTTAGTTGTGGTGATTTAAAAATAGAGTTTTTATCTCTCACTTTAAGTATATACTTAACTACTAAAGTATGTAAGTTGGTTCAGCAACTGCCATTAACATGTAACAAGCCATTTCTCTAGATTTCTGCTGTACTCTGTAGTACACTGTTAGATGTCCATAGAATCCTGTTGGCTTCACTCTTATAAAAGTTTTCCATCTGGGAACCTTATGGAAAAGTCCACACATCGCATTTTGGCGATGAGAGGAATCTGACGGCTGAGTTGCAGCACCCTGAATGATAGCACTTAAGAGTGGAAACGCTGACAGAACCAAAACTACAGCAATGCTAGCACAGCACACTTTGCAAGCAGCCTATTACAAATACACATTACAGGACGCATATGAGCTCCCGTAACAGCTCCACTGTGGCATTTAGATTTACCCTTGAAATTTGTATCTAATTTTTATATTCATCTTTTCAACAGTTTATCATTTTCTTCTTCAAACAACCTGTCTTATTGTGACTCTTTAAAAAAAAAGGAAAAAAACCTCCAAGTATAATCAGGTCAAACATTAATATTTGATCGTATATTAAATATTGAGGGCATAGACAGATACACACAATACTAACTAAGATCATTGTTTTTCTGTTTCCATGTTTTAGAAGAGTATTGGTGTTCTGGTGGTTAAAGGATACGACTAGAACTCGAGAGATCTATTTCTCTGTCTATCTTCAGCTTTCCTGTATAACCACAGGCAAGCGGTTAATCTTTTTTGTCCTTCTGTGGCAATGTCTCATGTATAAAATGGAAGCACGCGCCTTTCTGTAACTGTTTCCCCATGTCTGATGCAGTGAGGCCGCGATGAACCCTCTGAGGTTGGGTTTTATATGAATAATTATTCTTGTTATACCTGTGAAGTACCTACAGCCAACTACTTGGTATTTTTCATATGACTTGACCCTTTGCGCTTTTCAGCTGAGGTTATATCTCAGCACTTAATAATTATGAAGGACTTAATACAACATGAGCCTGGTAGTACCAGGGCTGCTAGTTGTTGCTGTTGTTACTAGTTCTGACAGAACTACATGCTCCCATGCTTTTAGTTTGCAGGATTTCACACTTCTCAGTCTCCCGGGCTTGATGTTAATGTCTCTGCATTTCTTAGGTTTTTGCCAAGTGCAAGCTGAATGTAAAGGGAATGTATTTAGAGGAGAAATTCTCATTTATAGAGGCAACTACATTTCAAGAAGGAAGTGGTCTTATTTGTGTCTCCAAGCCTACTGCCTTCTCTGATACGTTATCTACAAACTTTGTGACAGCTCAGAGGAATATATTGCAATATAAAGTACTAAAAGTATCAAGAAAATAACGAACTTCAATTGTCACAAAAAAAACCCCAGATTTTTGTTACGATACAGAGGATTACCTTACCAATAATTATAAAATCTAATGAACTCGCCTCTTCGGTACTTTACGTGATACTTGTCTGCTACACTCCACGCAACAAATACCCACCACTTCTGTGCTGCTACTGAGTATATTTTACAGAGCGCTATGGATACACACATGCATTCTGTGGGCAGTGGCATTTAAACAACCTGGTTTCCTGAGGCTGTCTTCTGGCAGCTTCTCTGCTGTCTAATAACACGGTTGAGCTCTTCACCCTTTCTTTCAGTGGAGGATTAATTCTGATCTCTTTTACCATTTTCCATTTTCACAAAAATGTGCTGGAACTGTGCATCTTTGATGCTCCTACCTTTCTGATAAAATCTGCTAGAAAGTGGTCAGGAGGTTCAAAAGTTGTTGTGGAAGTTCTGAAGAAGACTTACAGGCAGAAGGACCTTGACTGCCTGAATATGGCTTGCTTAGGTTAAAAATCAATGCATTTGTTCACAGCAGGATCACAGCAGTTTTCTGATAGCACAGCCACGGAAAGAAAAAAAAAAATACCACGTTATTTTCATAGCTTAGAAGTTGTTTTTACTGCTATTAGCAGCAACAACCTGGGGGAATTGATTACACAGGTGAGCCTCTACCTAATAGCTGTGTTTATCATTTTGCCTGCCATGGTGGGAGAACTGCAGGTTCTTGAACAGACAGATTGAAAAGTTGTCCGTTCTACTCTCGCTCTAACAGCTCGACATCTTCTGTGAAATGCTGTTTTGTAACATATGGCAGTAAGCACCCACTCGCTCCTCAGAGAATGCTAACAGATATCCCTATGCCAATAACAGCAGTAAAACAGGGATAGTATATTTAACTTGCTGCTTCTGCTGGCTCCTACATACATCTTCACGTCCATTTTTGTGGAAGCGCTCTAATTAACACGTCAAAGAACTCCACTGCAGTCTGACTCAAGTCCCCCCTAGATGGTACAAGTCTTGCACTTAAAACAGCATTGCAATAATAACATGACTTTTCTTCAGAGAGGAATGCACATTTCTATTACACATCTCTGTATCACTCCATTCCTAAACCTCTTTCAGCACAGGTACCAACAACACGCAGATGGTAGCCCTCAGTAATGCTTGTGTTGAAGACACTCTGACAGCAAGGCCTCAAGAAGCAGAAAATGGCATAGAAGAACTTTACATTTAAATCTGTAATAGTAACTAAAGAATTAAGTTATTAATTAGTCTGTAATAATAACTAAAGACTAACAGTCTCTCCTTCTCTGCGGGTAGACGCATCAGGCCTAGCGCAGCCCCTACAAGCCCTGTACTGCACACGAATCGACGACTCTGTTCCTTTGCTCAAAGAGTGCCAGACTCCGGGAAGTTAACCTGTCCCTTCTCTTTAGAAACATGATTGCACTTGCATGCAGATTGAATCCTTCACCTGTTTGAGGGCTTTGCCAGTTATCTCTCGGGAAAAGGAGACAGGTTTAACATGCTCAGATATCAGATTCCTCTTCTCCCAGAGTCCAGTGAATCAATGCCCTGCCTTAGAAGCAAATGTATTTCAAAACTTTTTGGCCAGATCCTGATCTCAGAAGCCCAGGAATAATTCCAGAACAATTTTGCACTGCACTGGGGTTATTTTGGTGCAAAATCAGAAGAAAGTCCTAATCTCTCTGAGCTTGATTCAAAGCCAGTTTCAGTCAATGGATATCATTTCAGTATCTTCAATTAACTTCGGATCAGACCTTTATCATAACAAAAATAATCCTTTGTCAGTTAAGCTTATATTTCATTAAAGTACCTAGTATAATAGAAGACTTATTTCTTGCCGCAGGTTTCTAGGTGTGGCAGTTGTATGAATAAATAAATACCTTTCGACAGACATAACTAAATGCTAATTTAGCACGTTTACTAGTAAAGGGTATATAAAAGAGCATAAGACAGTCACAGGGTCTTCACAAATCATTGGTTCTTTCTAAAGTCCTGAAGTGTCAGATTTTCATTCAAATTTTCCCACTTTTGGAAAAATTCTAACTAATTCACTCAACAGGTGGTTACGTTTTTACCTTAAAAATTTTAATAAAAAAATTCTTGGACCTTCATTATTATTTTTTAGTTAAATTTTGATTTAAAATTCAACAATTGTAATACAGAAAGATTATTTAATGAGGATTGTTGGTAGTAAGCGGCTTAAAAAAATTAAATCAATCCTTCCATTTTGAGAAATCTGAATATGATTTGGTGGGAGCAAGTCATTCAACTTAAATATAAATGCATCCTTTAGAACTTGGCGCATCATTATTCTCCAGCCATGCTTAACAGGCTTCAGAAACTTTAGTGTATACATTGTATGCCATCATTGTTACTACTTGTACTGACAGTTCAATGAGATTGTCATCTGGTCCCATCTGATTTTCTCTTTTAGATCTATAGATAATGTTCTCCTGCTAGCAGAGGTGTATATAGGGCACTAAATAAGTTGATAATCCATTTAAGAATAATAATAATAAAAAAACCGATTTATTTTCCACTCAGCTCATTGGCCTCTCTCAATACAAGATGCTCTCCTTGTCCTCTGGGATTATCTTGAAAAATGAAAGGTTACCCCCAGCAAGAGGGAAATGTAAAATAAACCCTGTTATAAATAAAACATCTTCCAGTATGTAGAACAATGCTATCATGTTCCTGTACACTCAATATATCTATAGGCAGACCCATATCATAACAGCATGAGCTCTAATCTGAAAAAAAATATTAACACATGTTATAACAGTGCCTTAACACCTCTGCACAACAACAAAGCTATCTCCTTACGTGTCCAAATGTCACAACTAGCAGAGTGGCCTTCAAACAGCAAGTGGCTAAATAAATAAAGAAAGCGAGCAGAGAGTTGTCAATATTGATTACCAAAACAAAGAGGCTCTGAGCTGGAGCTCCTCTAGCATAAATCGCAATCACCTACCTGTGTAAATAAACCTGCCTGGTGCGCCTTTGCAAAACTGTTTGGATTTGTATGATAATGTCACTTCAACCACTCCGGGAATGTGACGTGGAGGTGTCTGAACTCGAATGGCATGAGGCGTGATAAGCTAGGAAACAACAAGAGGAGAGGCACGATTATGACACATCTGTGTTAATCCCCCCACTTTCACTTTTCACCCTCCAAACATGCTTTATGAGTAAATGCATTGTTTATTCTTGTATAGGAGACCCTATAGATCAGGCAAGTGATACACCTGGTCTAGTTTCTTGCCTCCAGGAGAGGAAGACATGTTTTAGGATAAATTGTCATCAGGAAAATTGCACTGCTTACGCCCATTGGTTAATTGCTGGCTTATTTCTGGACCCAGAGGGAATTCTTCCTCCTTCCCAAATTCTAACCCTTTCTTTATTTCTTTACCTTTACCTGCCTCCAGACACCTAGAAATTGTTCCATTCCATTCTGGATATTACTGAGCAGTTGGTCTCAAAAGCATCACATAGCAAGGAGTTCCACAGAGAAAACATGTTCCATGAATTTCCTTCACACAGGTTTACACGGCCCGCCTTCCACACCACCATTTTTGTACCATTATTGGAATAGGAATTAACACCCTGTTCCCTCTCTACTTTCCTCGGAAAAGGAGTGTTTCTTTAGTTTAGCAATAGGGAGGCACTTCTACGTACCTCACTCCATACAAGCATGGTTCCAAATACAACTTGCAGCCCATCAAAGAAGTTGTCTCCAATAATGATCACCATTGCTCCCCCCGTAGTCCAGCCTTCACTCGGGCTGATTGCTTTGATGCACGGTGTGGCTAAACAACACAAAAAGGACATGGGAGCATCAGGTTATGGGTTCTTTTATCCCCACACAGTTTTGAGACTGTTTGCAATACTGGGCGTAAACCCTTGCAGCAGATGGGTGCAAGCAACTTCTGTGCACGTGAAGCAGTTCTAAGTCATATTGATGCAAACTGTAGCTTCGAGCAGCTTCACCTGTCCACTCCTGGGAGTTTCTGCACTGCTGCAGCTTCACGGCTGGCATGAATTCCCTAGAGTTGACAGAGGCCTAGGACAAGTCCCCTCCAGCCATTCACCCATGAAGGCTGCTTTCCCGTTCCACAAAGACCAATAAATAAATAAATAAATAAATAAAAGCATGTTTTCTGCCTTGCTAGTGTTAATTACTTGCCTATTCATTACTGGCACTTAACATCGTGTCATTAGAGCCTAATAGGCCAACTGTAGTGGGTGTAAAAATGAAACGCCTAAATGATTGTGCAGAGGCTGTTTAAAAAAAAACCCTACTCATTAGCATATGATCACACAAAAGCTAAACCCTGTGGAAAGAGAGGTAGATTAAGATTTATTAAGTGTATCACTAGGTAAAAAAGATATGGGAAAATCAAATGTTTCCTTCAGTTCCTATCAGGAGACAATTTCTAATATTTTTCTTGATTTTAGAGACTAGATTTTTTTTTTTTTCCTTCTCTCTTCCATATGTTCAAGGCCTCTGGACTATACATCCCATCAGGAACCCAATATGGTTTCCAGGCCATAACCAAAGTCAATCCATCACTCCATTCCCAATGTTGACAGGGTCAGAGGTGGAGGGGAACTTTGGCAGTGCTCCAAAAACATGAGACTCCTTTGAACAGCCAGTCAATCACATCCAATCAGTCAAGGAAAAACTGGATGGCTTCCTAGGCTAGGAATCCTGGGATTTTCCTTCTACCATTTCACTGCCCGCTGGGGGAGAATTAACACCACTCTGAATTCTTTACTGATTCAATCATTTTCTTCCAGTTCATTAATTCTTCTTTTAGGTTGATATAGGGCACAGTTAAGAAGTGGGGCAGCAAAACATTATAATGAAATAATATCCTTGCTTGTCTTTTCTACTAACATCACTAGCTCTTCTCACTTTCACTGGCTGCAGGGGAGGGAAAAGTAGACACAGATAGCATTTTCCAGTAATTTTGAGTACTGTCTGCGTGAGAGAGGTGGAATGCGTTGGTAATGAGTGTATGGGAAGAGGGAGAGGAGGGGCCAACAGTTTTGAAGCTTAACAGATACAAGTACTTGTAATTGCTTTAATATAGTCCAAAACCCATCCTGTAGCTGGCCATGAGTCTTGCTTAGCCAAACAAACTAAAATCAATTAGCGTCAGCTTCCTTCTCTGCATTGTTATGCTTTGCGCATAGTTTGTTTAAGGGAACTAGTGACACTTTTTCATACACATCTTGTGCTGTAACAGTTCTGTTTAACTAAGATGTCATGTTGCCTAATTTGCCTGATATCAAATCTATCCCAGCTGAACGAGAACTCTGAAATTTAGATAATACTTAGTGTTTCTGCATTTTTTTGTCTTTGCAGTACAAACTAATTAATAAATGGGGGGGGGGGAGCCTGTCTCTTAGATGTAAAGAGGATCATATTTTGCATGCAGTAGACACCGTTTTCCTGCTGCTTCTTTCTCTAAACCCCCTGAGGTTCTGTAGTTCCCCTTTAGCTCTCCTTCCCTCCTGAAAACAAACAGAAATTGAAGAATGGGTAATATGCTTTTGCATTCATTTGCGTACTGTTCTTCATACAAATATCCTACCTTCTGAGGGGTCAAGTCTCCTTGCTCTCCGTCCATGCTTGGAGTTGTTGTGAACAAACATGTTGTCAGACACTGCCAGTACATGCCCATCAACATTCACTGTTGTTGATAGCACAACCTAGATATTTAGAAAGGGAAGAAAAAGGAGGCAGGTAAACAATTTCCTTTGAAATTTAATTTGTTAAGTATTAATTATTCAGTTCAGTTAAAACCCTGTTCTGTTTGTAAAATGGCATCACATCCTGCAGGGTTTACTCCCTAACAAGAAGGGGAGAAAGTATTTTCAGCCTTCATTCTATGCATTAATTCCATCTAACATAGCATCCTAAGGGCCGTATAAAGTCCTTTCTGTATAATGAACCAGCTACCGCAGATGGCCCTAAATTTAGTTTCATATGATGCAGTGTAGCATAGCTGATGGCAAAGAGGTCTATATATACCAAGCAGGAGGGCAGGCTGCAGAGCACCACAGCAATTTGCCCTCTGATACATACATGCAGATTCAGAGCCATCTGCTGTACTGCGCACACATGCAAATGTATCTGCATCTGCTCCGAAAATACAGGTCTCCATTGACTGAGCAAACTGGAAACTCCTACTGCGTGAAAACAGTACCTAATATCATGTCTGGTTTTTGACATATGTGTGCTAAGCGCTTCTTGAAAACCATCTAAGCCTGAGGACCCCAAATCAAGCAGCAGTTTTTAAACTTTAGCCTCCATGACTTATGTTGCTGGGTTCCAACAACACACAAATTCTTAGAGGAAGTAACTTACATGTTAATTAATCCCACTTAGTTTTCCCTTCACAATACAATATCCAAAGCTGTAAGTCCTATAAATTCAGAAATATATATGCCTTTAAACCACAAACTTTTAGGAAAAAATTAACAAACTGTATTTTAACTACTGAAGGAAGATGCATCTTATTGAAACTTTCAGGTTTCGACCATTAGTTGGTGTAAATCAGCTTAACTCCATTCAGCTGCCACACAGCTACAGTAATTCCCAGCTATGGAGAACCTGACCCTGGATGTGTTCATGAATTTTCACAGATACAGCTGTCACAGTCTAGGTAAGACAATGTCAAGCTCTAATTGTTGATAAAACTATATTCAGCACATAGCAGCAGAAACTTTGCCCTCCTACAGGATTATGCTAGTTTAAAGAACAGTTTCTTTCTTGAGACAAGTTTAATTCATTCCAAAAGGCTCTTGTCATACTGTACTCTTATACTTCTCAAGCATTCTTGTCACAAAATGTGTTGCTTTTGTGTGCCAACTGATTTCATCATTGCACATTTGGGTGGAGTGAGACTCCTATCCAAAGTGAACATTTCCCGCATGACATAGCTGAACCCACTCAGATGCACTTCATTATTTTCCGTTAAACAATGGAAATAAATTTTAATCTCTCACTGGCCAGCACAGAGCACACTATGGCAACAGGGGAATAGACCTGAATTATTCCAGTGTCTGAAATATTTACGACAAGTGTTTAAATTGTAACCAAATGTAAATAAAAAGCATATCACATATATACAGTTACACTATATAATATATACATATCTGAACTCACATACACATATGTACATATGTGATAAACACACGCCCACATGCTCTCAGTATAAGATCTTTATAATACATGCAGACTTCAAGTACACAACACATTGCCTGTTTGAATAACCATTTGGGTGTACATGTTGTGCAGGATACAAGAGCGACATTTCAGTAAGAGTTGTAGAGATCCCTGTAGCATGAGTAATAGCAAGCAACAGTCCTCTGTTTACAAGGTAAGTGCTGAGCATCCTCTATTCCCTGAGCCAGCAGGCATGGAAGATGCACTTTTAGACCTCTCTCCATGAGCAGTTGCATTTTTATTCACCTCTCCCATTCATCACAGGAGGGTCAAAGCCACTTGGCATTTCGCAGGCTGGGACCTAGGGTAAATAAATACAGCACTCTCGGGGACAGGACAAAATGCAAAGTTCAGATCTGGACCAGAACATTCTCCAAGTTTTGGACCTTATTTGCAGTAATCTCTAAGGTACTGTTGAAATTCAGCAGAGACCTTTGTCGTCTTTGCTACGACACTGCTAGCCAACTCATTATCAATGATGTGGAGTAAGAACATGTGAGATTCGGCACATAAAAATTACTGAACTTCTTCACTTTGCTCCAGTCGTCCCCTCTTGCCTGATGAAGATGACAATCCAATTGTTTTATACTGAAGATTAAAAAACAATGGTTTATGGATAAAAGGAAGAGGAATGTGCATTCCACTATGGTCTCTAACTCCCAGGCCCTTCCCTTTCACAAGCCAACTGCTTTCCCCCAGCGAGTATTTCCTGGGTCACGAAGGGTGACCCTTTCCATCTGGAATCAATCAGTCAACTCCTGACAACTTCCTGAAACACCTCACTCCATTTCCTGTTCTCTCCCCCTTCTCCCTTTCCCCCTGGTTTGCTTCACTCTTCAAAACTGCAGGCCACAGCAGCTTAATGTTAGAGGGTCAGACACAGTTAGACTCCAAAACACTACACAAGAACACCTTTGACCTTCAAAAATCTTTACATCTTAGCTAAACAAATCAAGGTCAACGTTTCTTACCATTACCTTGTTAACCATTTCTATGCATTTTTGCCAATACCCTTCTGAACGTGTATTTATCAATAACACTTCTTCTCCTAACATCGTAAAACATTCCAGGCCTTTTTTATTTAAAACCTCTATTTAGTGCCAATGAAAGGTGATGTGCAAACTTCCCTGGAGATTTAAATTCTCAGATTTGTCCACTGCACTGGCAAATTACTGGCAAATGGTTTTGGTGTGCTTTTCTTTTCCTGATATGATGGCACTTCTTCTTGTGTATGATAATTTGGCTTCTATGCCTATTCAGTTGATGGTCTTTTACCTAAAATCAGAGGTTAATGCAAAATGCAATCCTAAGGGAATGATCTGAGAACATCAAAATGTGTCAGGTACGCCATGGATTTCAGTAGTTGTAGCTGAGGGCCAAATTTGACATAGACAGCGTAAAGACTAAAGATGTTATACCGCCCAACAGCTGGATCAACCCATCACCTCTGTTGGAGTTTCAGAGGACAACCAATTAAGCAAGAAACAGACAGGGCAATGTGTTATTCCTTCATCCATCCACATGTAGGTTCCATCTCTAGGAACAGCGAGGGAGTTACAGGCTTCTAAGCAGTGTTTTCGGCAGTTCTTAAGATTCTCTCTGCAAATCTGCAAGGGTCTTGCTATTAGCTATGAAGCCACAGACATAAAACAATGACTCCTCAGCAGTACTGGAGGAATGCATGTGCTGTATCTCCACATTATTTTTGTTTCCCAGGTTGATTTCTGTAATGTAATCCCTGCTCAAAAACCACAATGAGGGTTCACCTACCATGACATTCTGACAAACTGCCTTTAGCACGTTAAACTCAGGTTCTCTGAGCTGCACTGCCCCTCTTTCACTTCCCTGCACAGTTCAAAGTGTTGCATTTCTTTACAAACGTTTACCTGGGTACTACAATTTTTCCTCCCCTATTCATACATTATATCAATATTTCTATATTCTAAAGTATGCTCCTCTTCAAATTATATATATGCAAGTAAATACACATCATCATATATAAAAACTGTATCACTCAGAGACACCTATTTAGACATATGGTACAAACATTCCAGGCATACAGGCATTTACTTTCATGTAACATATCTCATCACTGTGTAAATGATCTCTCTCTCAAAATTCCTGTTACCATTCCAAGTGTGGAAAAAATTCTTTATGACATTGTACATCTGGAAACAATATTACATTCCTGATGCACTTTCCCTTATAACTCTCTAGTCACTGCACCATGTTATTTTAACTTTTCAAAAGAATAACTACTATGAGGATTTAAAAAATTATCATCATTATTATTATTTTCCAGCTGGGTGGAAGAAAATATGTCAGGCCTCATCCTGCTGTCTTCACTTGGACAGTGCTCCCATTGATGTCAATAGGCATTTTGGTTGAGCGAGTAATACAGGAGTAAATGCTAGAATATAATGTGTTTGCTTCATAGTTGGATTAGGAATAAGATAAACAATGTGAAAAATGCCAGCAGCCTCTCTCTGCTCAAAACTTCCATTGAATTCTTTGGGAAATCCTGCCTGAGACCCTGAGTCTGTCTAGGCTAACAGAAAAAACTATGTGCATGGCCTTCCTTTCAGGAACGGGGCCTCGTAAGATTATAGGGACATGGAGCAAGAGATAACTCCTGGGTCACTGACATCTAGTCTCCTGCTATTACAGAGAACCAAACCATGTAGCTCCTTTTATAAAATTGTCTTCAACCACTTCAGGCTTTTGCCTTTGGTACTCCTCTTGTTTTAGAGCCTACTTGTCCTGATGGTTAGGGAATTTATGGTTTACAGCCTAAATTTATTCCTAGTCAGTTTATACTTAACACTAGCTTTAAAATTATTATTTCCCATTCTGAGCTACCTTAGAATATTTTTAGACAGGAGTTACGTCCCTTCTCAGTGTATGTCACTGAAGTATTTGAGCCAAGCTCTTGTGCACTCCCCCAGTCCCCTTAATGAACCATTCCTGCACCTGCTCCAATTTCATTTTCATTCTCTTTTGAATATAGTTAAACCAGTATAGTGTATTCCAAACAAGCAATCAGTGGGGTACAATGGCACAAATGTATCCTTCTTTCTACTGGCAAAGCTTACCTGAGACATAGTAGACTCTCAACTGTGGTTTGTTTTAACAGATGATACAGAACTCTGGCAACTCACTGTTCACAATGGCCACAAGATTTGGTCTTCAGATCTGAGCACATTAAGCTCCTTGAATGTTTTTTCTTTTGCAGTTGCAGTCAGTCCTTCCCTTACTCATATAGAATCTAAAATAACATCACCTTTTGTTGGGTCAGTCACTATCTGCTGAAGAAATCTGCCACTCAGTAATAGCTCAAGACTTTGCTGATACTAGTTGCATTTGTTTTGCAATCTATACCGAGGCAATCAGTTTCCCGTAATGGCATTAGTCCATGTAGTATTCCTCTCTCTAACAACAGTTCAGTGATTTCTATCCATATCCAAATCTGACCATGGGGCTCTGTGGCACGTTCTTTCACCATCAGTCTGAAAAGGATTTTGATTTAGACCAGTTATGTTTTATTCTTGCTATCCCTTTTTGTTTCTTACAGTCTACATTCCTAACTCACAATACTATCCCACCACTCTTACCCATTTTTCTTTTTCCTGAATGACACAGATCCTCCAGTGCTTTGTATTAGAAGCTAGCTGGGTGAAATCTCAAACACAGCCAGCTTTGCTCATGTGCCTGATGATGAACTGATCCAACCACTCTGAGGTCTGGAAGGAAGTCTCCCCAGGGACACACCTTGTTATTTTTCCTTTTTCTCTCTCCCTAGAGCACCTAGAGGGGGATATCTGCCAGGAAACATTCCATGTCATGATTTCTGCTGAAAACAGAGGGCAATTGCTGACCTTTCTCTCTTTGTTTCTAAAAAAGCACATTGGTTCAAAGATGACCAGTGTTAGTATTGATGTTCTTTGCCTTGTACCATTCTCTCGACTGTGGCACTCTAGACCTGTTTAATCAGTATGCTACTGGATGAAGCAGAATTCCCAATCAACAGGAGCCTAATGCGTTAGCACCAGGTCTCAGCTGAAGCATTTTAGCTGAAGTGCCTCATCTTAATTGCACAGAATTATTGTCCCCCATTACACACCAGTCGTTTACCATTAAGTATCATAGGGCTTCAATCAAGTTCTCTAGGAGAAGTCCTCATTAAATGGAGGGTATCATTATTTTATTTTATTCTGTTCCTGGGAGAATCACTCACTGAGAACACAGCAATGACAATACCTACATAAACTCAGATTTGCAGATTAGCTAAACTCAAACAGTCAGCACCATAGTTTGAAGAGGTGATTTTAGCATGCTTTTTGTTTCAGTTTTCCATTGACAATCTTTTTCAGAAATATTTGAAATGATAAATAATCAATATTTGCTTCAGTTAAATTCACAAGGACATATTACTTGATCTGCGTACGTATTTGGGCAGCCATCAAGTAACCATGAAAATACCCATTAGTTCTAGAAAGATTCCCTTTCCCTGCTTTAGCCACTGACAGACATTGAAGTAGTGAGTGAATCAAAATACAATTATGATACTACTGGAGAAAAAAAAAATGCTAAAATAATGATCCTTTAAATTCTGAGGTATAACATTTTTTTCAACAGTAGAAAACCTTTGTATTTGATTTTAAAAAATGAAAGGTAAGAGATTTTCATTGTATCTTTGAAGCTGTACTTAATATCAAAGCAAATTTCAAGTAGTTAATGTGATCACAAAGCAGCTGGTGTTGCTCTCCAAACTAAAGAATCATACTAAGTAAAAAAAAAAAACAACCCTCTTCAGGCATCTGGAGCTGTACTAAATTTACAATGCAGTGTTAATGTAACCTTTCCATCTCTTTTTCTCCCCACCTCCCCTTTTTTAAATGAGTGTGATATAAGTGAAATCTAACATTTAATTCAGTTTACTATATCGTAACTGTACTATAAAATATCTAAATCTTATAACATATCTAGAAGTGAGGCTGAGGCTAGGCTCAGAGACTGAATCCCAACGCCCTGGAACTTTGGTTATCAGCCAAACCAAGCCCGAACTGTGTAGCTTCACACCCATCTCTAATCAGAAGCATTAACTTGACACTTTTCCAGACATGAGTAACCATTCCTCCATGCTGGAAGAACTCAATATGATGCACTATACAGCACTATTGCCATGTCTCTTATTTATATTTGTGTCTTAACAGCAAAGCCTGAGTTTTGGGCTTTCATTCAAAGCTCCATTAAAGAGCAAAAAGGCATTTTTATGAGACTCTTTCAGTTCCAGGTTTCAGTAGCAATTTAAATGGGAACTTTGATATAAGGAGTCTCCTGGTTTTTTTAATAACCATAAAAAAAGAGTATCTCAGTGTCTCCTAGAGATCTGACAAGCACTGCTCCATTGAAAATGAAGATACTTGGTTCTGCAGAAAAACATAGGTACAAATTAAAAGATACTCAACTGAGCATCACTGCAGAAGTCTGTTTGCATAAGGAAAGTTAAATGCGTGGAAATGTTTGAAAGAGGAGGGCCTTAATAACAACAGCTGTACAAATAATTTATTAGAAAAAAACAGGAATGGTTTTAGATGTGGCCCAAGAATAAAATATAATGAATTAAATCATAAAATGAATAAAGTACCCTACTTCACTGTGCTTTTTGACTCTGCTTTTACTCTGTTCACATATTCCTGTACCGCTAGGACAAACAACTGTCCTTTCAAATCTAATAAACAATTCTGCACATTAATTACTTTGTCTGATGTAAATCTTAACAATTAAAGTGAAATTGAACATGTTCACAGTGTGCAAGCACACTACTAATATTTGAAGTAATCTATCTTTTTTCCCCACTTCTGACTTTAAGGGTATCTGACAAACCATGCTCAACAAGCAGCAGGCAAAAAAGCATTTGCCCAAATTTAAAAACAAAACACGACACCAACCCCCACCCCTAAAAAAACCCAAAAAATCAACCAAAAAAACCGAGGATCCAGAAGACAGAGACAGTGAAGCATTCAAGAACACTCTTAACTTTTGTTACATTCAGAGAAGTCATGCTTCTATCCTTAGAAACAACAAGGCAGACAGAAAACAAGCTGTCTTCACTTATTGTCTTTACAGTTCATCATGGCTAATTTCCTTTGGTACACAGAGCTTTTTTACTCCAAATGTGTAAAATTCTAGCAATTGAACTACTTTCTGTATCTTTTTTTATACATACTGACCTCTGTATCCCAGCTCATCAGCCGATGCATCCAGTTTTGAACAAGTCTGAATGAAAATCCTGCTTTCACTCAAAGCCTCAAGCATTTTGCAATTTGTCTCAAAGGGTTCATTTTTGTAACTCTGAAAAAAGTCTTGTCAACATTTTTGCTTTTGACAAAAAGTAAGCTAAACCTAGTGGTTTTGCCTGATCTTGATTAATTTTGGGGTTTGAACTTAAATCTCACAATGAAACTCAAAGAGTATGAACTCACATGGACTGAAAGTGCAAAAGGAATTTAAGTAAGCCCTGCAAAACAGAACCAGAGAGTTTCACTTGGCTCTATTTTTCTGGCTTGGCATGTTGTAAGGCAGAAAACCCAGATGAAGAGTCTATCCCAGCTCATTTTCGTCTCCAATAAACTGCTGATTTTGGTACAAAGATCAAAAGCAAGGCCATATTTTCTCATACACAAGAGGCATGCCAGGTGGATGGGCTGAAGGAATGAAGGCATTCCATCAGTAACCATGTGGGTGCTCCAAGACTCATTTCAGTTTCCCTGTTCAATGTTTCACTGGGAATTTGAAGCCGTTTAGGCTCTATAACATCACCATTTGGGGTGTGGAGATACAGAGGTGAAACAAAGAATAAGGCTGACAGTAGAGAGAGATTTCTGCCAAAAATTATTAGATCTAAAATCCTCCTGCAGTTCAGCACCTGACTGAAATCTAGGATCTTAGCTTCAGTCACTATAGCAAGGGGGCAGCTAGCATGAGATTGAAATCAGATCCGAATTTCTTCAGTGTTCAGGTGTGTTTGGATCCAGAATTTATACTTTGGCTGTTACAACCACTATTATTTGTAATATGGCAGTGCCTAGAATCCCCAGGTGCTAATCAGAATACCCTTGTGCAAGATATTTTTACAAACTCATAACTAAACCAAAAAAAAAGAGACCCTGTATTTATGTTTCATTACATTCCACAATCAGGTATTCTAGCTGGCTCTAAGAGCTAACCAGACCTGTTTACATGCTAGAAACTGAGTTTTTCTTTAATCTCAGATTTTTTCGCATTCTTGGCAGGTGATATCTAATTGGTGTTTTTTCTTTACGGAAATTGCCACTTGAAAAAAAAGTCAGTATAAATTTCCTAACAACAAGCACCTCTTTTTTCTCATGTCTTATCGTCTCTAAAAGCAGAGAATGAAGAAGTCACTGCAGTCTCTTTAAACTACTAGAGAAAAAAAATTAAGTTGGTCAGGAATTTTTCTTTAAATTTATTTCTGCTCAAAGCAAAAACTTACTAAAGCTTTTATATTTTTGCCTACATTTCTTTAAAATTTTTGGAGCTTTCAGATGCTTTTCTTTTGCAGTATTTCTCTTAAAAGTTGAACTCTTTTTTTTTTTTTTTAAATAAAATATACCTCCTGTGAATTTGTCATTGCTAGTAAAAATAAAAAAAAAATAAAAATCACTTGTCTGTGAAAATACGTTTTGGTGGAAAATTCTAAACAACTCTGTAAATTCCTGTGGCGTTTTAGCTTCATTGATAAATGAGGAAACTGATGCGAGTGCCCAAGCAATGAAACACAAATTGTCAAACCTAAGGATGCCACCTTTCCACTACAAGTCTTGTGGGTCTACAAGAAAAATCACACATCCCTCTATACGCTAAAACCCTCTTTGTATCAGGGACGTGACACAGTGAAGGTACAATAATAATGATAACAAGCAGTGACAGCATTTACAAGGATAGTCCTGATTTGCACTAGTAGATTTCAAAGGCTCTGGCTGGCAAAGCACACATGCACTTTCTCAAAGGTTCTCCTGAACCGAGACCACAAAGTTTTACCAAGGTGAGCAGCCCCATTTGGAGTGGTGGAAATATACACTAACAGAAAGGAAAAATGGCTCATCAAAGGTCACCCAGCAAATCTGCGGTACAGGCCAACCATCCGACTTGCAATCTCGTAATCCTTTCATTGGAGCATGCTGCCTCACCCTCAATTGTATGAGAGTTTGTTCTAGCACCACTCTTCTACAGCGTTCTCTGCCGTGTCACCTTTCACATCACACAGAGACAGGACAGTGTATCCAGGACATAAAAGGCCTGAGCATTCCATTTACGTTTTTGTGAGGGCTAAGTTACAGGTAAAACACTTATTTATTAAACACAGTTGCTTAAAAGGTTAGGGTATGAAAGATGGGAGACTGTGTCTGCCTTTTTCTTCACCACTGACACACTTCACCTCCTTCTGTGTTTTTATTAGCTGGTATTCACAATACATCAGCGACAGCTATGATGAAACCAGTGGCAGATTTCACTGCAAAGCAGCTGGGTCATCATCCCATGGGTCTTGTTGCTTTGCTGCGTGAGATCTTAAAGTGACCATCGCTATTTTGGCTTCTTTTTTCCAAGAAACTGAAAGGGAGGGCATGAGAGCGTTAAAAGGCAAAAAAGATGGAAAGAGTGGAGTGAAATGAGGAGATTGCTTGTGTACCACGTACAGAGCTACTTTGAAAAATTCTGAAGCATCTAAGTATCGCAAACATGATCCCTGCTGCGGGCAGCTGTATGTGCGAGTGCTTTGCCCGAGGGTGTCAAATCAAATATCCACTGCTGGTTGGTACAGTACATCACTTCTCCTTGGGGATTCAGAGTGGAAAAAGAGGAAAAAAGAGGGAAAAAAAGGTTTAAACACAACAAATGGAGAAAAACTTTAACAATATCTGATATGGCTTATCATATACTGGCATCATATTTGTTATGAATGGTGTAGGAGAGAGGAGAGGGAAAAGGACAAGAAGAAAAAAAGCAGACAGGTTAATGCTTAGCTTTATAAGACTTACCTGGAACCGTCTCATATCTCTTGGGTTTCCTGCTGTTTTCAAGCAATTCTGATTGCACTTGAGAAAAAATTTTAAGAAGAATCTGGAAAGATAAAGAACCATGTCACTTCTATTAACCACAACAAAACATGTGTTGTTATATTCTGTTTTAAAGCATACATCGTAGTGATTTACATGATGGTGTTATCAGTAGACGAGGACTATAAGAACCTACCAAAACAGAAACAAAACAATACCAAACCCTAACAAACAGAAGTTTAAAAAGAAAAAAACAGGTGAAGTACAACCAATGGGACTGTAACCCACTCTGAGCTGGGCTGCTAGCTGGTGTAAGTCAACATATCTACTCCCGTTTATGCCCGTTTCCTCACTGCATGTTTGACCACACAATTTTAGTCTCTTTCTTTATCTCTCCCTTGCATACAAGGTCTTTCTCTCGCTGTCTGAAGGGATTTTCCATGAAACAATATAGAAGGATAATGTTATTGCAAAAATTACAAAAAACGACAGAGTAACTCTGAAGCAGATAAGCCTTTAGACTACTTAGAATGAATCAAAACCCAGAAACAAATACAGCTCCCAGAAGAAGCTGATGAGATTTCATCATGACTATGTTTTTAGTTATTAAGATTTCAGTAACTAAAGCAGAAAAGCAGAACTGCCAGGAGTCCAGATTAAAATCTTACACAGATTTTGAGAGAGGATAACAAAAACACAACCTGAAGTAATACATGACAGCTCATGCTGTCCAAGCAGATAAACCTATTAACATTGTACAAAGTTCTCGTGCCAATTATTTTTGCCCTGTCACAAATGCCTATCTTTATGTGTTATTATTCTGTAGATTTTTAGCTTGTCATGTACACAAGTTGAATCTTCAGCATGTCTGATTGGCTGACCCAACATTATGCACTACAGCGTAACAGATTTTACAGTTTAGAAATATTAGGCAGGCATTTTTCCATAAGCTTTTCCACAAAATTTTGTGTCAAATCCAGGGAGGAGAGGATTCATCCCTTTGTTATCCGATTAATTTGATTAAATTTGTGAATTTCAGAGGTAAAGAAACTACATGAAAAAACACAGCAGTTGGATTAAAACCAAAACAAACATGTCTTCAAAATTCAGACATAACAGGCAATACATTTTTTGGCATCCTCTACCACAAGTGAAAATATTTTCTGTGATTCTTTTCATTTCCATTTGTTGGACAAAATGGGCTTAACTGCAACAATTAAAAAAAAACAGACTTTTGGATAGATTTAGAAGGAAAAAGACTTGGATATAAGAAAAAATAAATAGTTGAAGAAATTATTTAGAATACAAAGAACAATTTATTTATTTATTTCTCTTGCTGAGTGCTTTCCTTAAAAAAAAAAAAAAAATCCGCTTTTGCAGTAAGTTAAAGTCCCAGGTGAGCCAGGCCTATTTCCCTTTCTGTTACTATGACAACGATTTTTTACCGCAGTCCCTAAGTCCCTTCAGAACTCACACATTCATGCCTTGAATTAGAACTTTAAAGGAGAAAGATGTATATTTCCCAGGTTTACCAACAACCACCACCAAAATAGTCCTAACGCAAGACAATAAAGCAGAAATCCACTCCCTTGTTATTGCTACTTTCTTTGCACCACTCGCATCGTGGTATTTCTCTTCCATCCGCCCCAAACATACAAAGAAATATCGAAGGATCTGATCCATTTATATGTTGCCTGAACAAACAAAAAAACCCTTCAAAAACCTCACGACAATTGAACCCACAAAAAAGACCCAGATAATGTCATATAAAGTGACCGTCACAAAATACGTCCTTCCAGTGAGCTTTTAAAATGAAAATGTTCCCTTTTTCCTTAAATCTCTCACAAACATTTTAAAAATATCTAAAATATTTATTTTCTCTGCATGTGCATTTTGCAGACTGTTATTTTTATCTCCATCGTTCCTCCTTTTGTGACTTAAAGAGCTCACTGGTTCTTCCCGCGGCACAGATTTGGGTGAAAGTACAGTGTCCTGCTGCGGTCCCTCTTCACGATGGCATTCGGGTTCAGTTTAGCAGGAGAGACGTGTCAGTGCTCAGCTGTCAGAGGGCAACTTCTGAGAACAGAGCCCTGGTCACCTCCTTATATTCTGAACTAAAAATCCCACAGAACTTCATGTCTCAGGAGCAGCACCGAGTGAATATATTATATCAAATAAGTCTTATTGAATCCTCATGCTAAAACCTGTGACCTCTTTTATTTGAATGATTCGGTAAGCAAGATTTTTATCTGTCAGAATGTTTTCAGAAGGAAAAACACTATGCATGCCGGCACACTCAAAGATTCACAGGAGAATTTGAGCCAGAAATGTTACTCACAAACACTCCTTTTTATCCTGCCCTCTTCTTACAGATATAAAAAAATATTTGCAGATATATAAACAGCTTATGTTACTGAGATCCACCTATGGAAGGAAAAACTGCAGAACGGAACCAAACTATATAATGAAACCAAGGGAAGTAACTTTTACACGAAAATCAATGAGACACTGGCTAACTGATTATTCTGCAGGATAACTGCAAACAAAAATCCACAAGAAGTTGTTACTTTCAAGGGAAAATAAAAGATCAAATTAATTGGGAAAATGTCCAGTTTCCTTTTCAAATTTTTTAAGTGCTTGCATCCCTATTCATCCAGATGAGAAAAATGATCAACACGAACTAAAGAATGAAGAAAATCAGAGCCAAGAAAGGTGTCTGTAAGAGAACTCGTGTCAGCTGAACTGGCTTTGGGAAGAGCTAAGATACTGCGGTCCTGTATGTTACATAAACCCCGGAACGACAGATAAAGAAAGGTAAAAATTCTAAATGTACGTTTAACACTATCCGCAACTGAACTCTGCAACACTGCATGGCGATTAACTAAATTCATATTTTCTGCTAAATGTCTCCAGAAAATTGGGGTTCAGATCCCCAGCAAATGTAAATCAGCAGTTAATGTGAAAATTAACTTGGATTTCAATTAGATCTGTGCTGATTCATACCAACGGGTGTATCATCCATTAAAATACACAGAAAACCAAACTCTCCTTCTCTCTGAGCTGTCTGCCTCCTACACGATGCAGAGCATTCTCATCGCTCATCGACTGCTTTGCAATAAACAGCATTCAGCATGCAAACATGCAGAGCTTTAGGGTATTTAGTCAGGATATTTAATGAACAGCAATTTTGGGAGTCCCACTTGAGGCAACTTAGAGGTGCCTGACTTTCTGGAATTGCTGAGCACTTCAGCTGCTGAAATTGGGCACTTTTATGATATCACAAAACGGGCATCAGTAATTCCTCATCTCACTTTTGAAAGTGCTGGCTTTGGTTTTTCGTACTTAAGCATTGTGGCAGTATTCATATATATTGCCTGTGCTAAGACGTTTGTAGTTTCTTTGGAGCTCACTGGATATGCTGCACTAGGACAGTTTTCCCTCCCATCACCCCAGATTTAGTTTTATTTAAATGCACACACAAGAATTTTTATCTTTCCTCTAGCTGAACCACATCTCTCTTTTTCTCCTTTCAGAGTTTCTCTAGTCAAAATTTAGCTGGAACTGGGCATCTGCATGAAGTATTTGGTAGGTCATTATATATACATATATATTTTTAAGTGGTTGCATCTGGGAAAGGCATTAATATTTATTGCAGCATTAGAATAAAAATGACTTGGGGGGAGCAAAGAGGAGGGAAGGTTTAGCACTAAACGAAGCTGATTTAGAGGTAACAGGAGAATTGTAGAAAGGCTTTATTAATTTTTTTAAATGAGAACCTTTAGCCAGTTTTTGGCCTTAACCTATACCTACATCAAAAAAATAAAAAACAGAATTCAGAAAAAAAGTAGCTCATTTTCATGTTTCTTAGCTGGCCTTTGTTCCTCGCTAAGGACGGCATTAGCTATGAGTTTAGCAGATAACTCTGATTCCAGCCAAGCAGAGGGAGCATGGCCCAGTCATCTCACAGATCAACATCTAAGGGCGCTGGGGGAAAACCCAAATACTTTTGAATGACTACCACTAAAAATTCTGGCATTGCTAGAGAAAACATAACTTCATGCATAGTCATAAAATTAATTAAGATATAACTATAGACTTATCCTTTTTTTTCCCTATTGTCTCTCTCACATAGTCGAGCTTTCTATCCACGGACCGATACACTTGCCAAGGTCTCCAAAATGCCACCTTAAGTAGAACTCCCTCTTTCAGGATTTAGAGGGAGCTATTTTAAAAGTTACTGCTCCTCCTACTGGGAGTTTCCATCGTGCCGAAGAGTTAGGTTGATCAATCATTTAAGTGCCCCTTTTCCACTTCAGTACTAAGACAGCTGTGTTATCTCAACTATTTTTCAACAACACTATGAGCAATCCTCTCTGACTTTGTGGGAAGGCAGAGCGGGAGCACTCCTACAATCCATAATCCAGTGGAGAGAGGCAGAACAAATTCCCTCGCAGAGGGCTGTCCATGGACAGGGAGAAAGGGCAAGGGCAAACGAAATAAGGTCTTGCATCTCTCAAGCTCCTTCCAAAGCAGTTGCCGACCCACATTCTCACCTTGTCTGTCTATGCCTATATTACTCTAGGTTCTGTACCGACCTGAGGCAACTTTAAAATGTGGCTAGAACCAGAAAGCATGTTCCACACCTCTGAGAACGTTTATCCTCCATCTGAGCTGATTGAGAAGAACCTTAATCAAATCCTGTTGGAGTTACCAAAAAAAAAGAAATCTTTCTCGTGACTTCAACAGGACTAGACAGAAGCCCTAAAGAGCAGTCCCATATGCAACAGAAGGTGTAGTTTAGGAAAAAAAAAAAAAAAAAATCCATTAATGTTTTTTTAAAACCCTGCCACAAGACCTGGGACTGATTAGTCTCACCACATGGAACCACAGAAACAGATAATATGCTTTGCGCTTTTATAGCACCATTCTATGGGACTTAAACTTCAATTAATTCTGCCTCACAAAACCCCTCTGCAGCAGGTGGTGTAACTCACCATTTTACAGGCAAAGATGCCAGGGCCTGGAAACTGGGAGCGAATTGCTCCCTGTCACATCACAAGTCTGCCGCAGAGCTGGGACTAGGACTCAGATCTCCTGACTCCTGGTTCTACATCTTAACTAACCCTCCTATCCACCTTTTGTGCTTTCTTAAAACACAGGTGCAGAATCAAGAGATGCAACATTGTTTTCATCTTGTAAGCAGCCTCTGGATACACTTCACAAATATCCCTCCTAAAGCAAACACTGGGATAATCCTGTCTTGTTTGGGTTACTGTACAATTTGGATTCATGGCCTCAAGTCATTTTTTGGCATGAGAAAATGCCTACCATCTAGTATGATCGTGTATATCAGCAAATTCTATGATGCTACAATCTAATGAAAATATAAAGATACAGTGGCATTCTGCTTAAATAATTAAAGTGCTTCCAAAAAGTCACAAAGTGCACAAAGAGAAAACTAGAAGCTGTTATTATGAATAACTTTGCTCCAGCTAAACAGTATTAAGATTAAATATACTATGAACTGCATAACTATCATTACAGCGAGGGCCTGACTCCAACTCCATCAAAGCTAGGAAATTCTGAGCTCAGGGTCTCCCACCCTCCCTCGACTCACCCATGTGGGTCTTGGCACTGCAAACTCCGAGATAAGCGTGACAAGTAACCCTACCCGATGCCACAACAGGACAAGGTAGAAGGCTTTACTTAAAATTTCTTCCTTTCAAAGGGACTAGGTGAAATTCTGCACATGTATTTGAAGGTCAGTGTTTAAAATGAATTAATGCATTTATTTGATATCATCACCTTGATTTTAATGAATATCACAGTAGAAGGCTTCTTTATAATCTGAATATTTATCTCTGGAGTAATTTTTCTATTATGTCAGTGTGTATTATTAGGGATCTGATGAGAAAATTTCCTACTTTTTTCTAGCAGTTATAGTCAATGTGGGATCAGGCGTTGCACAAAGGCATTCTAAATGAACATACAACTTAAACTGTGTGAGAAATGAGTGAGGTTATTACAATAATCCAGAGTATTTATATGGTACTCCACAAACAGCAGCTAATTAATCTTCACAAAACTCCTGTGCATAAAGTGTGAACCCAGTTTAACAAATGTGAAAACCAGCATATGTAGGTCAAAAGACTTTTCTGAGTTTGTCAGAGATTTACTGTGAGAGAAGGGAGCAGGAGTCAGATGATACAAAGTCCCAAGCCCAGGCCACGAGAAGAGAAGTTAGCTGTTCATTTGTCACTTGTTTTTTAATAGAAAGACTCCAGTTGCACCGAAAACCACACATGAACATTATGCCTGCTACTCCTGCCCCCAACAATGTGCTCATTTCCTGATGGGAAAAACGAGAAACACTTCTCTATCCTCTTGCTTTAATTCAAAGTAATTTCTTCAGTTACGGGACCACAAAGCTGCTCAGACTTTTCTCCAGCTCCACACTTCTGCATGCAGACGACAACCAGACTTATGCAAGAGAATTCCTCAGCTTTGTGTTAGAGATGAGCTCGGTGTATGCAAACCTAAGGGAGATGGAGTAAGTGATCCTTTGAGGTCCACTCCTCATAAATTTCTATGATTCTTGTTTTTATGCTTTCGTCTATACTTTCTGCCACATACAGTCTCTTACATTACCACTACATCTTTCGCCTTATCTCACCTCTCTGATTGTCTCTCAGCTTCTAAGCACTGATCCTGATCCCTTTCTACAGGAACTTTTTCCTGTCCTCTACATTTCTTTTCCAGCTTTGAAATAGATGCTTCCCAAGGTAAAGTCCGCTTCTGCAGAGGTCTAAAGAGTATGGTTCAGGAGTAACTGCACTGATGGTAGCAGAATTGTAATGGCAAAAGCGAAGTTGGCTTCAACATGTGAGGCTTTTGTGTATTTGTACTTGTATTATTAAATCAAGGTGGTTTGGACCGAAATCTAGAGGACACAAAGATCCTTTGCACTGAGGAAAGTCTAGATCAGAAGCTTTCTGTTTAGGCCCATCTTTATTATTAAATTAATATTTAATCAATCAATAACAGCATGCTCATTCCAAGAAGCTCACGATGCAAAGCATATGAAGACATGCAGATCAGATAAGTGTAATAGAGAACAGGTGGAATTAGTGCTTTTATTTTAAAAAAGGAGAAAATCTCAAAAAGGACTTTAAAATGCCACAAGGCATCGTATCCCTCAAATAAATTGGAAACATCAGATAATTTTAAGTATCAAAACAATTCCATTTTCCAAGGCTCAGCCTAATGTCATTTACCAGCATCTACTGTTTAACATCCTGCTTGCTTTCTCCCACACCCTATCACTCCAATTTAGATTTTAAGTTTAAAGTTTAAGTTTTGATGTGGGACCATTATTTAGAGCCTCTTTTTCTGTGCCTAGTATCAGACCTGAAACGCCACCTGGAAACACCAGACGTGTATTACCAGTCAGTGTCGGTTTGTGCACCCATCTTAAAACTGCTTCGAATTGTGATTTGTTTGTCATGCCAAGAGGTCCTAATCACAATTCAGTAAGTAACACACTATGCAATGTATTAAAGAAGACAGAGGATGAAAGGGGTCAAGAAAGAACGTTGCACCTTGAGACCACAGCAACGGTTGGACTTGAATTCATGTCCGACTCCCAGCCTTCACCACAGAACAATTCCTCCTCAATATCCCATGTCTCTGCAGCCTAGAACATCATATTTCTCTCTGCCCTATATCTAGTGGCTTTTTTTTAAGAGCTTAGTTTCCAAACTAACTGTAACTGAATGTAAACCTGCAGTATGTCATCCAAACTGAAAACATGTCAGTAAACTTGATATTTATATTCTGTACATTTTCCACCTTCTGCACAATTTTCATCTCTAAAGGAGATTCCGTGCCCCTCTTTCCGAGCAGCAGTAGGCGCGCACATCCACAACTGCAATTCACACTCATTTGGCAAATGCTTATTCTGTCTTGCAAAGTGATCCCATTTTCAAGAAACAAGGGTGGGGGAGAGTGCGCTGCCGGTTATACAGTCATTTCTCAATGCTGAATATAGTTATTTGGCATGGCCACATTTGCTAGGAAAAAAAATCTCCAAGGAAAACCTCCTTGTTTGTGCACTCTGATGAAAACCTGACACCATTAATGAAAATAATAATTGAACTCTATGGGTTTGAATTGAAAATGAAACACAACACTAACAGCGTGTTTGTAATTGCAATTGTTCTCCAAAAAGTCTTTGGAGGACTCTTTGCAATCTGAGCAGTTTCCCTTTTCCTTTGGGTTTTCCTCCTTCCTCCCACACCAAAACTTTCCAGTAACTTACAAGACAATGGCTAAAAGCTTATTTATACTGTAAGATCCATATTATTCATGCCATTTGGCACAGGGCCAAGTGCCATAGCATAATCAAAAGTCAATAGGCAGGGAGGTAATAGAGTAGAGGATTGGGTTGACGGGCTGTTGAAAGGGACGTTCAGATAATATTCCCTGGTTTATTACAGTATCTATGGGCTCCAACTGTGCTAAGCATTGCAGAGTCATCTTGTGAAATTGTTATTGGAGAGGAGATACACAAAGGACAGGAGGAAAGAAAGGCTTTTGTACACACTTCACTGATGGGGAAGTCAAGGCACCTAGAAATTAAGTGACTCACTCCATGGCATAGATCAAGTTGCTCTTCCAGCCAAGAACCACATACCATTCCTGAAAGTCCACGCTTGTGATTTTACCAGTTCTTTTTAATAGTGACAAAAATTTTATAAAGCTCATTGCCTCAGAACATAACACCCAGCAGGATTTTGAAATCACGAACAAATTCTTCTTCGTTACACTTATGTCAGCCTCAGAGGTACACACATGGTTTGGTGCTGGACTGTATCACACAAACATAGGCCTGATGATGCTCTGCAATACTGATTAAAGTTATTCATTCTTTGGTATCACTTAGTCCTTATAGCTCTACACAGGTGTAAATTTAACTCAAGTTCTAATTTGCCAACCCTACAGGACCCAGAAAAGTGTGCATGAGCACAGAACCTGATCCCCACTCCTATTTTTTTCCATACCCAGAGAAATCTATGATTCCTTTATCTTCTGACTCTTCTATCCTCTTACCCTACCGCTCTCAAAAACTATTGAGCCATGCTAGGCTGAACAGTGAGCACCAATTACACCAACAGCCTTTTTGCTGCTGATGGGTCTGCTGGTTTTTACTATTTCTGCCAGATGGCAGAGGCCAGCACATAAAAACTCTCTACCCTGCCGTTAACGCAGAACTTGGTAATAACTTTCCGGTGACTCCAAGAGATCACGAAGTTGAACTGATGTGAATGTTAGAGACGGAACCAAGGTTAGGCACCTATTTTACACCTGCCAGAGTGGATATCACTCAGCTGAAAGCTCTCACTCATTTATGAAGGCAAGAGTATTGCATGTCTCTAAACTGGTTTTGTATAGAATAAACATGCATTCATTTGCTAAAGAGGCAAATTTACATCCAGGCAACTTGGGTCCATATCACATTGTGCCTCCGCCCTTTTCTGAGGTCTATTCAGTTGGTAGATTCGCACCTATTGTACTTCTGGGTCTAGTCACAGATGACCTTGAATACGAACATTGGTGTAACATTATATTCCTATGACAGATTTATAGATTGGCAGATAGGGGTGCATTCAGTGCATTCCTTCCCTAAGACAGGACAGCATCCAATGTTTGTTAGCATCATTAAACTAAAACTGACTTTTCACCTGCTCCCATACCATATGCAGCTGCAAATTTTTAAATTAAACTATGAAGCCATGCATAAATTTACATATATTACAGACTAGCCTCTCCATTTAACATGCAAATGTACTCCAATGTTTCAGAACACCTTCTGTCGCTAATTAATTTGCTGAATTATAATTAGACTAATCCTGCATAATTAATAAGCACAGATTTTTTTTTAATTTCTAAGCAGCTTGATGAGATCATTCACTTCCTTCTATAAACTGCTAAGTAACTGTTAAAAAAAATCTGGAAAGAACATATGTGAAAAGGTATGTTTGATGTCGCATACAAATTTAAACTAGCGGGCAAGCTTCAAGAAAGTCAAGATTAATATAGGTATATGATTGAAGCAAAGAGACCATCGGTGCATTATTTTCAGGGGCATGGAACAAGATTTTCCGTGTCTGTTTTATTCGTTTTGCTTTTACCCATCGGACCTTCCAAGATCATAGACTGAGACAGAAAAGGATTACAGAACCGTATGTAGTATTAGGAGATGTTATGATATTAACACACCGTTGTATATCAAAACACTCTCCCTGTACATGCTGTGTGTGGATAAGCTCCTTTGATGGTATTTGGAATTGTTTTCATTTTGGCTGCCAAAACCAACGGAGATCATTCTAGTGAAACAATTAAGTGCTATTAGCACTGGTTTCATTCTCTAATGATTAAAATGAAGGGTCTTGCTTTAATGTTGAAGAGCTTGGATTCAGAGAAATATGCATGCCAATATGTTTTTTAAACCGTGCAGTGTTACAGGCCGTAGACTAGGGAGTCTACAAAGCAACCCTTGTGCATAAAACAGCCAAGTCCCAAGATCTCACCCAGCAATCTAATTGTACAGAGAAAGAGGGAACGAGTGTCCAAAATACCACAGGATATTTTGCAAACAAGAATGCAAACAATAGTATGAGTGTATTGTATTTATAAACATATACACACATTGTCTGTACCCTCATTTACTAATGACTGTATTTATTTATATACTTTTTGATGTATATTTCAGCTCTATTGCTAACATCCTTGTTTAGTCTTCACTTTAATCTTTTTCAAATGCAGCACTCACCAACATCACTGAGTGTTCGCTTCAATTGTGAGTAAGCAAAATCTGAAACAAGACCTCATGATTCAACACAAACAAAGGAAGCAAGAAGGAAAAAATGAATTCCTATACTAGGAGATTGCTGAACCACTTAAAGCCTTCAAGTGCAGCTTGTCTACTACAAACGATATACATAAAATACTTATCAGACACTTCTGCCTGAAGTCTTTGCTTTTTTTTTTTTATTAATTTGGACAAGTGCCCTTCTTCAGATAAATATATTGTTTAAATTAACTTAGGTTCTGCATATCCATGCATAAATAGAAAACGTAAAAGGGACCTGGCTTACACAGGACAAGTTCTTGGTGCCTGTGTGCCAACCAAGCCACTTCCTGGTATTTCCTACTGGACAGTCAATGGGAAATCGCTTTTTTTGAAAAAAAGCCAAAACAACAAGTTTTTTGCCCAAGGAAGACTGGAAATTATCCTGTTGTGCTTTAACTTATTGTAGACCTCCTCAGAACAGACAGGCGCTTGTAAATGGCACATGGTTAACAAGGACCTCTCTTTAGAAGAAGAAACACCATCTCAAAATTAAAAATATAGAAGAATGGCATACTTGGAATCTCAACTAAAGGACTCCAAACACTGCATAGCTCCTCTAATAATTCTGTGTTACATATTTATAGACAGCCCCAATATACATTGTTTTCTTAAGAGCCACTGAACGTATCACCAGATGACAAGGGAAGCTAAAGAGGAACAAAATGAGTAATGTAAACAGAAAACATCGTTCTGTCTCATACATCTCCTTTTCCTATCCTCCTATACCCCAGCTCAGCAGACAGAAAAAATGTAATGAGTTAAAAAAAAAAAAATATACAGGATTGGGTCTGTATTTTCTCCCTCCTCATTTCTGCCTGCACCTCATTTTAAACCATGGATGAATCGGCCCAAAGATATATAGGTCACACGGCTGAGGCAGAAATAGAATCCGTATCTCCAGAGCCACAGTGCCATGTACGCAAGCAAGTCACTGAAGTTCTTTAAAGCTATTCTTGTTTTATCAGAATAAGATTTTGCAGCCACAGCATATGGCCAAAACCAAATGCCATCATCCACATCTTTCAGAACATTTCCAATGTCCAGGACTTCCTACCATTTCCCAATTCTTTGACCACGGAATTTGCCACAGCTGATATGTTTTTGCACTTTGTTATTGTTTCAACTCCTGAAAAAAGATTGCGTGTGTGTGTGCATGTATGCCTATGTAGAGAGGTAACTTTGCTTTAAAGAGAGAAATTTTCTGAATTCTGAAACCCACCTTTTTCTATGTTTTAGCATATATCCTCAGAAATCAACTAATTTTCCAAAGGAAAAGAGTTAATATTTTACACATATATGCACCATCTTGTATTTATGAGGAATATGAGAATTTCTAGTGTGCAGCAAATAAATTAATACATTTAAAGTGATTCTACCTTTCACTGCAAACATTTCATTCATCTCTGCTTACTAGCCTCCAAATTTAATTAACCTTTTCAGTACCCTTTGATGTAGCGCATATGTGCCAGAGGCCAAAAAAGCAGCAGCATTTTGGGGTATGAACTCTGTTAATTGGCAATGGGTGAACCTCAAATGAGACAGCAGTTTAATTTGAAGAAACACCTCACGGTTGATATGCCTTTGCAGGACCTTAATAAGGAGCTGCAGTGAAAGGGTGGGGTGGCGGTGGGCAGAACAGGGGCAAATCCACTTCCTTTCAGTGTCTCCGCTGGGCTTGACACTCAAGGAGACTTGACTTTCCCTGGTTTGGCTCCTCAGTTATTTCAGGGCAACTGTCTTCCCCTAAGAAGTTATGATGATTACGAAGATACACGGCAAGATGAGATATGTTTTCAGTGGGCTCCGTATGAGGCCCTTTTGAAAAAACACTGTACTAAACGCACTGTACTAAGGACACGCATCTCCAGAATTCAGTGGGTCCAAACACCAGCATGCAATTTCTCCGGGGTCACAATTCAAAACCGTGACCGTACATCTACACCCCACACACAAGCTCAAAGAACAGGTTTCATGCAAGAAGAGCCACTTGGTGCAACTGCACACAGCATCAAGTCTCAGTGTTCAAAAGCAGCCTGGATTTTCATGAAATGTATCATGAAAGCTATGCTCCTTTAAAGTGTCTTAGATTGGGCGCCCAGAAATCAAGATGAGGTAAAATTAAAATACTTGGGCAATCAGTTTGCTGTAAATTCATGGCTGCAGCAAGTTATTTTGCCTCTGGCAAATACTTTATGCTACAGGAGAAATTGCTTCTCTTCACGCCATCCCTCCCTCTCTCTCACATGCGCACACACACACGCACCCCAAGTTGACTGTGCAGTGATGTTAACAGGAGAGGAAAATTGCTTCCTGACCTTTCCAGTGATCAATTTACACCCTGAAGCATGAGATTGGCTTCATTTTAGTGTGTATATGTAATACCTATTCCCACATCACTTTATACAATGCAAAATTTGCCGTTCACTTGAACGAGCGCACATGTTCAGATCTGGTTTTAGCGGTGGCCTCCTCAAGACGCCTATCTGGTGAGCGAGCTATTTCTTTAGCCCAGCGATGGGTGCCCATGCTTTTCTGGTGAAGGTCATAGTTTTGATTTCCCCCTTGATCACTACAGCATATCTATGTGTACATTCGTAAAGTTGTTACAGAGCTTTGCATTCAGCTACAGAGCCTTACCCTCTGGCTAGAGCAAAACACATTCCCCAGACTTCCACGAGAGATCCTAAGTTAACACTTCATAATTTCAGCTCCTGACCTTCCACCTCCTGAAAGCAAACGGGGCCTGCGAAACGTACCAAATGCAAAAAGCAAATATCTGATTATGGGGTCTCTTCAGGTGGCAGGTACAGACCCAGCTTTGGGCTACATGCCCTTCAGGGGAATTGCAGGAGGATGCAGAATGTGGACAGTCTGGGACCAGGTCTTGATTGACCAAACTTTCTATCCCCCCACCCAGCTTCTGATCACACAACTCAAGCCAATGATTAATAAATACTCTGTGCAGTCAAGAGCTTCCTACGCCAAGTGGAGTGGTCATTCACTCACTGGGTTGTTTGTGCTTGTTTTTAATCTCATTAAGGTAAGACTTCTGCAATGCTCTGCTTTATGACTAGACTAATGAGCTTGTGTGAGGGCTCCAGATGTTTCTAAATGCAGCAACTATGATCTGTATTCTTCATCCACTTCAAATTCTAATATTCTTCCCTGATTAGTGGAGATCATAGGGACAGATTCCACTCGATGCTTAAGTAGGTATTGCAAAAGCCAGAGATCAGGCTCTTTCAAGAGTTTGGCAGCGTTAAGGCTGGATACAAACCCCATACTTAACTGACTTTGAAAGACTTTTCAGGGAAGAAAAGCCAATCCACTTTATCTCTTGGAGATCTACATATTTTTATGCATACGTATTCCATGTTTTATGTACTCCAACTGCAGGCATACACACATTCATGCAGAGCATAGATTTTTAAGCCAACAGTTGGCTTATTGATTGGAAAATACTCATGTTTTGATGCTTTAAATAACAAAGTATCATTCCAGATGCATCATCATAATGTGCTCTCTACTGATAAAGTCTCTTGCCAGTTCCCAACTTTAGGACTTCCTGCCCATGGCCCCAGTACACTGAGAGTCTGATGTGCGCAGTGAATTTTGAATTTTTTTCCTTCTCAAGTTCTACTGCAGTCATAATTTCTGAAGAAAAGTTTTAGAGTGCAGACAACATTTGCTGAATGTTTTCTTCATTTATTTAATCCAGATGTTTGCATTTTAAATAATTGAAAAGCTGCTATGGTAAATAGACATCAAGGGAGGCTAATGGGAGTAGCACTGTCATTAGAAAGAACTTGTACGATGAGACATTAGACTAAGGAGTCAGTCCCTACAGTGTCAGGGCAGGTTATAGGAATGGAGGCATGTAGCTTGTTGAAAAACATTACACATCAATGCAAGACCATCCATGACACTTAAAGAGACTGCTGAGCAAGGCTTAACACAAATTGCACAGAACTTGTAATGAAAAGTATACAGTGAGCTTTTTCATTATAAAAGTTTGTATTTCTTCATATGGTTTCATTTAGTTGCACACAAAAATGAAAAAAAAAAAGGAATTATTTCCATTTTTCCACTTTGTAGACCTGTTCACTAAGCTCCTTTAACAGCAAGGGCGTTTCTGAAGCTCCCAAATGAAATACTGGAGTTGCTGCATAACTTGATCCTAAGTAGGGTTGTTTTGATCTAAGATTTTGAGACGGACAGTGCAATTTTCGGTCTGAGGGTACTTGAGCTCTACTCAAAGCCCTGTGAATTTGCAGCTTGACTCTTCACAACTGTCCTGATTTTTATCTCCATTGTTAAGCTCTTGTTCCGTTTTATATTGAACCTCCTAAAAAAACCCAATCAATCTTGATGTCACTGAAGTCAAGTCAGATTAAATGGAAGTAAGATTATATGCAGGTTTGCAGTAGCTTTGTTAAACTGATTTTTAAAAATCACTTCTTAAATTACATTGCTGTAACTAAGGATGGTGACTGGCCTTGTGATCACTGAACTTTCTAGGATTTCTTACAGTTATTTTCCCTGACATTTTTTTAAATACTTGCAGCCATATCTCAGCTATATACACTGACACAGAAACTATTACAGTTTCAATGATTTGAACCAGGTAGAGACTTGCTCCATGAAGTTAGCCACTGTATATTCCCTCCCTCCTCCACGTCACAACCATGTTTTCCCCCAATATGCAAAATGATCTTAATGGCTCCACACAATCATGTAATCCCTTGTAAAGGCTCCTTTGGAGCTCTTAAGAAGGATCTACTGAAATATCTATGGAATGGCTATTTTACAGGAGTTATAGTCCACCAGGCCCAAAATCCATTCTTTATAAGAAGCCAGCAGGAGAGAAGAAAGCACCCATAAAAGACCAGCAGATTTCTAAAGATATTTTTCTCTACCAAGAAAATTAACCCTGCAAAGTTTCTTCATGCATAAATGTATAATTACATCTTTGATGAATGCTGTGAAGTTGAACAGCATCCCATAAACTGTTCTGACCTGGGTTTCCACTGTGACTGCCAGCATACGCTCCTTAAAGGCCCTGTGTATGACACTGTGCATCATTGTTTCAACAAGACAATTACAGTAACGTTTGCTGTGTGAATTCTTACAGCCAAAAATTAAGTTTAATACAAGAATTTAAGATTAAGTGGCTTTACATAGTTCACCAACACTAATTTCAGCAACATGTGTTTTCCTGGGTACCCGGAAGAAAAATATTGCATCTCTTTCTAGATCATCAGCATTTACTATAGAGATCAGCTAGATGACTTGCACATCTTAATATACATGCTAAAAAGATGTGCCATAGCTTTGAAGCTCTTGGGGTTTAAATCTACTAATCACACTCATAAGGAATCATCAAACCAATGAATGTCAAGGCAGAAACTCTGATCTCTGCCAGGACACTTAGAGATTTTTAGAAGATTAATCAGTTGCTCTAATAATACATCCCTCCCTTCT
>NW_009635910.1:242-3353 GCF_000690535.1 Cariama cristata | reverse complement strand
GGGAGGGAGGGATTAACAGAGAGCATCTATTACCCATTTTAAGAGCTGGCCCAGCCTTGAACGGTAGCAAACAGTGAGAAATAAAGCATGCAAAAACTCTCACCAGAGGATGGGCTCAAACAATCCACTACAATCATTTTGCACCAGGCCGAGGTTGTACGCCAGGCTCCCTGGCGATTTATTTTCTTGTGCGGAGTAGCCATGGAGAGTACAGAGAAGGGTCCATTGCCAAAGCATCATGGCCTGGCTGCTCAGTCCTGACCCAGACTGATCCGAACACTGGATGGCTAACAATGAAACTCACCTCTCTTCAGTCCGACTGTTCTGAGGTCTGCTCCATCTTCTCTGTCCTAGTAGAGCTGCTTTTCTATGCTGGCCAACTGTATGGCCCTGGGGGTAAAGGTGCTCCCTCACACCGCTCCAGTACTTTTCTTTCCATTTACCTTCATCTAACTGGGAAGGTCTATTCACCCCACATTTGTTCTGCTTTGCTATTGTGCAGAAGATAACAGGGTGAACCATTATGGGCAAACAGAAATAGTGATATGACCTATGAAGAAATTCACAGTACAGGCAGAACACATTAGGAGCTAAAGTATTGGTTATATAGATGCAACCACGCACTAAGCAAAGGCTTTCAAACACAAAAGACCTAGAACAGATATACATTAATACTAACACAAAATGGGCTTTGTAACCCTGGACAAACGTCTCCATTCCTACACATGCACACACACACATAGGCTTTTAGAAATTACGTACCAGAAAATGCTGGACTGAGCCATTCACCATAGTCAAGTGAAGGGCCACACACCAACATGGTGTCACACATGAGGTGGGCAGAGGTTTTTTACACAAGATTTTTTGGATTACAGATATGCCATCTCTCCACACAAAATGCATCTGGCCAGGTTTCCAAGTAGCCTGAAGCTACTGGGTTCCTGACCAGAGGTTCTCTGATGGGACCACAGACCACCAATAGCCACCCTGTGGTTACCTGTGTCACTGTGTGCCACACTGTTCTGCCCAGCAGCTGTCCAGAACAGTTGGCTGACCAAAATGCCCTATCTTCTGCAGGACTCAGATGAAATACTTCTCCTGCTGTCAGCTCCAAATTCCACAGGCTGAAACCAGTCTGTTCTCCCGACCTCTCCCCATCAGCCTCCACCGAAACAACATGATGCCCTCCCATTCACTGTTCTTCTTTACATGAGGTGTGGGGCAGCCTCACACAATGGGTGCCGAAGCTACAACCCACTCTTGGCTCCATCACCCCAGGGCTGGCACTCACCCATGGGCAGTCTCGAACCAGGACTGCATTGATGCTGCTCCCTGAGGCTGCTGTGACAGGCGAGGCTGGGGCAGAGTGAGGCCTTGCGGCATCCCTGAGGACAGAGGACAACGGCTCCCGCTGCCATCGCTGCTGAGGGGGCAGCTGCCACTGGTCTGGCCCTGGTTCTGATGGCCATGTGCCCAATGGCTGAGTCCGGCACTCCCCGCTGGCACTCCTCGTGGTGCCCCAAGCTCCTGGCTACGTCCTGCAGTGGTTCTTGCCTCACCAGAAAGAAAAGCTGCATTTTATCACAAAACGCTCATACGGCCATCCCAGGAAACCGAATCTTGTCAGCTGGGGATGACTATCCATCTTTTGATGCTACACCATTCAATTTTCCTTCAGTTAGTTTTCCTACCTGCCAGGAAAACACTTGCATGGCAGGGTTTTCCTGCTTGCTTCACAGCTCCCCTCTCAGCCCCCAGACTGAGGGGACTTTCCCTGGGACAATCATTACATGATGGCCAAGTTGTTCCAGCTCTCACCCTGTCTGCACTCAGCTGAGGACTTCTCTATGCCATGGAAGACACCCAGAAATTCCTCCTGTGGTGTGCCAGTTCCCTGTCCCTTCAGTGAAATCAGCTGCAATATGAGCTAACTTAAAACTTGTCAGCAGAACTTGAAGAATATGTAAATAAAGCAGTTGCTGGCTGCTGAGTATGGGCACAATCTAAACACACTTCTTCCTACAGACTTCCATTCTTATTTCCTCATCCCCTCCCACCCGTATCTCCAGATTTGTTTCATTTATATCACAAGAGGGCACCTTTCGCCTGACTACAGTAAATTTTCCATCCACAGCTTGAAGGGCAAAAGTGAAAACGGGACAGTCCTTGTACTGAAATGGTCTTACTGGGAGAGGGGCACCGAAGGAAGAGCAACTGGGGAACAACCAGTGGCACCTGCAGTGGCAGTGACCTCTCCTTGGCTGGGAGTGATAAATATTCACTCTCCTCTGCGGGATCCCTGTAGGACGAGGACTCCTGCAGTTTTAAAAACTGAATTCAAAAGTAGCAGATTAAAAATGAGGTAATTAAGACAACTGTATAACCTTCTGCACTGAAAATGCTCTCTCAGTCATGCTGAAGCCAACTGAAATGCAACTCTTCCTTTCTTTCCTTCACTGTTAACTGCTCAGACCTCCAAGCAACTCAACTGCTAAAGCAATTTAAAACTATTTTTCCAGGTTACGCAAAGAGCACTATTTTTGCTGTCAGTTGCTTGGTTTTCTCCCCTGCCAACAAAGTCCCAGGCTCACGGTGAGAATCATGCCTGAAATACTCTGTTTGCTGCAAGTACGTGCCTGTAACGGCCCATGGCCAGCGAAGGAGGTGACTTTGCCCTCTAGACCCCGTAGGCCTCTAGTAGCATTCAAGACATGCTGAAGGTTTCTCTCAGCCCCTCCCTGCAGTTCCTCTACAAGGATCTGGGTCTCCCCTAGTTCCTGAGCCAAGCTTGCCAGTCGCAGGTGAAGAATATCTGATACCTGTCCTCCTGCTCTGCCTGTAGGCATCTGAAGTACACCCCTGGGGTGTTGACTTTAGACATCACTGAACACTCAATAGCTTTTCTTGACCGTATGTCCATTGCTAGTAATGAGAGCTTACACATCCAGCTCAGATGCAGGCATCTGCATTTAGATACCTTCATCTGTGAGCCAAGTCCCACCACTATATTTTAAAGGAAAGTTCTTTTAGACGGGCAGCCCACCGACGCGAATGCAGTGATATCTCCTTCCGCTTACACTGCTGTGAATTTCAGTTGAAATCTGAAGAGCA
>NW_009635910.1:0-217 GCF_000690535.1 Cariama cristata | reverse complement strand
CTGCTAACACTTTTACCCACACTGACCTGTTCAACACAGTACCATGGCTAAGTGTCACGGATCGGTTCTTTAAGCTGATGAGTGTTGACCTCTTCATATTAACAGTGCCCACAGCTTTTCACACTATTTACAAGAAAAGATTCCTGCCTGGATAATTTGCTGAGCCTTTTATACTCTGAAGCATTTCATTGAATCACAGAATTGATTTGGTTGGAAG
>NW_009635909.1:71597-84268 GCF_000690535.1 Cariama cristata | reverse complement strand
TTGGCCACCTGGGCACACTGCTGGTTGTTGACCAACACCTCCAGGCCTTTTTCCACCAGGCAGCTTTCCAGCCACTCGTCCACAAGCCTATAGCGTTGCATGGGGTTGTTGTGACCCAAGTGCAGGACCCAGCACTTGGTCTTGTTGAACCTCATACAGTTGATCTTGGCCCACCGATCCAGCCTGTCCAGATCCCTCTGTAGAGCCTTCCTACCCTCAAGCAGATCAACACTCCCACCCAGCTTGGTGTCGTCTGCAAACTTACTGAGGGTGCACTCGACCCCCTCGTCCAAATCCTCAATAAAGATGTTAAACAGAACTGGCCCCAAAACTGAGCCCTGAGGAACACCACTGGTGACTGGCCACCAACTGGATTTAGCTCCTTGTTTCCTTGTCTAAAGATTGTGAAATGCTTCTGGTTCTTCTTTAGCAAGTGGAGAAACAGAAGAATGGCATCAAGGCACATAGTCAGGACCCCCTTTTTTGTAAGACAGTGCTTCACAACATGAGATGTTGTTTGGTAGCACGTCCCCCTGGGAATCCACTGGAAGAGAACCAAAGATGGGAAAAAAACCTCTGCTCATTGCATTTTCTTGGTACTCCACCATGGTCTCATTTGTCTTCGCAGATGAAGCCAAGTAGACAGATATCTTTAAGGGGTCCTGATCCAGTTTAACATTAATTTGAACATCCACATTGGGGAAACTTCAGTTCTCCATCATAAAGACAAATGATGTCATTGCTAGATGAACCGTGAAAAGCCTGTTCTGGGAATAAGGTGAACATCTGAGACATGCCTAACTGCCAGTGAAAAATTATGAACTCTTTTAAGAAATCTTGATCTTAAAAATTATTAACATAATCCATATATCTATGTAGTTGCTGATAGTTTATAAACAGGGATTATCAGCCCTGCTCCCAATCACTTCCATTCCAAAGATGCTCCTGCTGTACTATGAGGAACCAAGAACTGGTGTGGAGCATCCTGGCCTGTGAACTCAGAAGGAACTGCCTGCATCCATTCCCACCGCCTCGCAGAGGCACCGCTCCTGCACCTCAGAAAGCCTCCTTGAGCACAGGGGCTGTGGTCTCTAATGGGATAGGGATGGGTTTTCCTTTCCTACCACGCTACCGTGGTTTCATTCTTCCCCTGCTGAGGCTGGGTGACATGTTTCCATCGAGTTCACTGATTCAGCAAGATCGAGCCCTTGGTCTTAAATAACTAAAGACTGGAAACTGAATATTGTAGCCATGGCAACAGGCAGCTCAACTTTAAGCTCTCTGATATATAAAAAGGCAATTTTCTTTATTTTTTCTCTCTGCATTTTTATATTTCCAGAACTTACAATGGTAATAATGGCCTCAGGCCCTAACCTCCACCAGCCAGCCATTAACTTCATGGAAATGCCTTCTCCATCAGCCCCTATTGTCAACAGTCAGCACCATTCCACAGAAACCATAGGGTCTCACCACACTAACACGACTGGATGTCTCAGCTGTGCCACAGCCCTTTGCAACCCTGCTACAGACTTATTTCCTGATCATGACAAGTGAACCGGGACCCCATTTAGAGAGGCTGCATGACTCTGCAGTGCTCGTAACTTCCTTTTGGAAAATGGGGAACAAAATGTCTCTCATCAGACTGATTGCCATTGTGACCTGCACACGTAAGCTCATGGGTAGATGCACCTGCCTCTGCCTTTCCTCTCTGCCTTCCAGGCTCAACCCATTTGAGTCTCTCCCCGTCCATCTTTCTCTGAACGGAGCAGGAATACTTTTATGTCTTGGTTTTATTTGGTTTCCTGTTCGTGCATCAGAAGCAATGTCAATGCCATTGAGGAAACACTGGAAACAGTGGAAATAGTTCTTTGCTAAGTGCTGCTAAAGCACAACCAACAAAGGGAGCTTTTGCATTTTAGGAAATTATTTTTTTTATTCATTCTCAAATTCTTTCTGAAACTTTCCTTCAAGAGCTAAGGCTGGATTAACGATACAAATGAACTGTTTAGCATGCGTAAGACATTGCTTGCCTATTCATAACAGGAACAGAAGACCTCAATCCTACGTGTAATTTTGTTCTTTACCGTATGCAGCAAGTGGTTTGACTTATTTGTGCCTCAGTTTCTTCTTCTGTTAAAAGGGAAAAATGATACTTACTTCCATCTCTTCTAAGGGTTTTGAAATTCATTTTACTAGTAATGTGTGTGTAGTATGTAGAGATAGCAGGAAGAATGGCAATGGCTGCAGGTATTATTATATATCACTTTCAGCAGATAGCAATTTCTACAGTAGGTTAAATTCTGGCCCAAAAAGTACTTGACTGTGTCCCTTTAAGGTCACAAGCTATTATGATGTTGAAGACTAAAATCCTTTGTATATGATCATGAATAAATGAATTGAGTATCACTGCCCGGCCATGTGGGATATGGAAACGATACTGAATATCATCAGCCTGAACTATCAACATCCATCAGCTTTCCCCTTGCTCATCTCTCAGCTGTCGCACTATGAAACCCACTTTCCCCCGAGATTTCAAACGACTGGGGCTAAACAGCAAAAACATTCGGTGACTAAATTTGCCGGAGAAGGTCTCAGTCACGAATGACTAAAAACAAAATTATAGAGCAATCTCGGCTGACTGAGAGCAGAATGAAATGTGATTCATTTTCATCCACCCGGCAGGGACTGCAGGAAAAAAAAAAAGACTGGATTAACCTCTTCCCTGCTAGCAATGCCCGTGCTCCCATGGCTGATGCGCATGCAGTTTGCATTACACAAACATTAGGTCTTTTGCTTGTTTTGTAAGGCAACTTACAGCTTTTATTACTCGGGTGGACCAGACCAGTAGGAAGATTGTGCTAAAAACATTTAGCGTGGTATACTTTAATATCATATACAGTATACAGGAATATTAACTATAGACCCTGCTGCCCTCTACCAAGTCAGACTGCCCCCAAAACCTTCTAGTCTAAAGATGAAAGACAAAAGCTGGGCAATGACATACGGTGCTGGGATAAAACATTTGTCAGCAAGGCAGGCAAAAGTGTCAGCATTGCATCAACTTGCAGGAGATAAAGGAGAGTTGTACGATGGGGAACAAAGGAGGATAATGACATCGCTTTCTGAATGCTTATAGGAAGGACCTCTCACATGTGAATAGCAGCAGAAGAGAAAACACAGAGATGGTAATCTGAAAGTTTGACTAGGAGACGATGAAGCCTGGTCTCACAGGGGTACGGGTGGGTGCTCTGGGCAGAAGGCATTGTTGCAGGCTGCCTTTCTCATCCATGTTGCTCTCACAGCCTTGGGGATCACCACTGGATTCAGCTGGAGGCCTCTCTGGGGAAATGACACTGCCAATGGTGCTGAGTTTCCCTGCGGGAGTCTGGGCAAATATCCCCATGCAATTTCTACCCATTATTGGACAGGGGCAGGTGAGACACTACTGGAGTTTAGTTCCCCTCATGACAAACACCATCAACTGAAGGCTGTGTGGTTAGTCAGATGCACTGGGTGCCTCTGCATTCTGGCTGACCACCTGCTGGAAAAAACAGATTAAAAGCATGTCTGTTGTCCCTAGCCCAGAACAGCTGCTTAAAGAAAGAAATCAAAGTAAGAAAGATTACATTTTTAACAGTAAACATCACAGATGATCTTTTCTTCAGCATTTTCTCTGACACTTTTCCTAAAAGTACAGTAGCTAAAGACTGAAAACATAGCCAAAAAAAAAAAAAAGGTAAATAATTATTATTTTATTAACAAGTCAAAAGCAAAGGTTCTGAAAGGTCATCTAGTGATCTCTCTGGAAACAGAAGTCAAGGCCCCATCAGTGAGTTGACCTCCCTAAGGCAGCATTGTTCCTGAGGTCAGAGACTGAACTAGGATACAACAATTGGTGCAAGGGATGCTCCTTGGGTGTCTGATACCCTCCACATCAGCACTGCACTGTAAATCTCTAGTATAACCACAGCAGTAGAGTCATGATAAGCAAGTCAAGCTAATGGATGATGCATGCGATACTCAGAGTGAAGTGGTAGCACAGGTGAAGTGCCAGAGCATGAGCAATTTACTGAGAGCTGCACAAATGCTAGATAGAAGGCAGACTTCCCCTGCCATGTTTTGAGAGTGCTAGATAGAAAGCTCCCTAAACAACTCCCAGATTAACTCAAGAGGTCAAGCCAGGGTCAGGATGACAAAGACCAGAGCAGCAACTTCATGAATCAACAGCTTGTACAGGGTAGAGGAATGGCCCAAGATAAGCTTGGCTGATGCCAAATGCTTTCTGCTTTATGCATACTGTGGTACAACTTACATGCTTGATTTGGTTTCCTTCCATGTTCTCATGAACCTTAAAAAAACTGTTTTAAAATCATCCAGGTTTACTGCTTCTTTAATAAATTTATAGTTGGTCAGTTTAGTCACAGGACTGTGCTTTTCAAACAACATCAGCAAAACCCTTTATTTTTTACTATTAGCAAGCAGCAGGAGGAAAACAGATGGAAATACCGGAATTGTAAGTCTTTCAGTTTGCTGAGGTGTTACAAAGAACAGAATCCTCTGTTAATATTGGAACGTTATGGTCTGCCTGGGCCAAACACAGCATCTCAGCAGGACTATGAGTCTCAGTGGAATTATCATAGATGCACTGTTTCTGCTCTTTAAGGTGGCTTACACAGAGTTAGCTCAAGTTTTGTGGCTTGTGGAGCTGCATAAAGAAATATCCAAAGGTTCCCATACTGCATTTCCAGCTTGAAATTAGTTCTCTTCTCACCTCTCTTGTAAACTAGCTTGTTGTGTTGATTAGATCTAATGAAAAAGATTTGCTTTCCTTTATGGTTAGCAAAACACTAACATGCTTGTAACTAAATAATAGTAATTGGCCAAATCCTTACACCGATAAAATGCCTCCTGAACACCACAATGGTTATCTCGTTCTCTGTTATACCCAAACAAATCCATTCTCTTCAATGGAGCAACACTTGTATAATGGAGGGAAAAACCAAATTTGGCCTAACAAGACTCTTTCAAGAGAAGTGACTGAGTAAAAGGACTGTGAATTTTGCTGATTACTAGTTATTTTAGGAACCATATGCACAGGCACATTCTGACTCATATTGCTGTCAATGAAGGGCAGCTGTGCAACAGCAGACTGAGTCCAGGCATCTAGTTCTGATGCTGATTCACATATGATCTTCCGCAAACCACTTACCTCTGGGGTCAAGACACTCTGTGTGAAATACGATTGAAAGTATTGCCCCTCATTATCCAGTGCTTACAGATCCTCAGAAAAGATTGCTATGGTAGTGCAAAACCAGGGATCCAAACTTGCCCAAACTTGCAAAGAGTCTGAAGGGGCAGGATAAGCCAGGCTGGACTGGGCTGGATTTGAAGGTGGGAAGTCCAACATGGTATCCTTTATGTAGTATGAGACACAGTAATAAAAGAATATGAACAAACACTTCCCAGTGTTTGGCTTAAAAGGGAAAGGTGTTTACAATTTCTAAATATATATAGCATTTGCTTTCGTTGTAATTTGCTTTGCTTGCTTAAAGTAAAGCCAAAGGATGCGATTAGGATTTCATGCAGATGAAGTTCCGTTATATTTTGTAAAATTAAATCCATTTCCTCAACCTGGAACCACACACCACAACCTGTTCACTGCATGAACAGAAGTTGTAATAGAAATTATTATCAAAATAACACCCGGAATCACGATCAGCATCAGTTCCCCTCACTAATCCATGCTGGATGAGTACACGCTGAGTAGTGTTACTTCACTGAGAACTTGCTATCCAGAGAAGAGGAAACAAGCAGAGAAGTGCAGTGACCTTCTAGGACCACAAAAAGTGCCACTGGCAGACAGGCGAAGAGGCCAAGGTGTCCAAAGTCCTTGCTAATAGTCCTAATTTCTGCCTTCCCAGAAGGAATATGTCACTATTTTTCCTGTCAGACAGTAAATTTGCAGAAAATAGTATTTTAGCAGAAGATTAAAAGAATAAAGATAGGACTGCACTGAATTTGCTGAGCAGTATTTGCAGAAAATAAGGGGAGAGTTTTCAAAATGTCAAAACAGTTCATTTTTATTTATTTTTGTACAAAATGATTCCTTATTGCTTTAAAATATTTTTTGCTTAAGAAATAGATTTGAAGTAAAAAAGAAAGGGTAAAAAAAACAACCCAGGAGAAACGGACAAATAAGCTGAAAACTAAAGAAAAATGTTGTTTGTCTCCCACAAACCCAGAATTTAAGTTTTAGGGGTTTTTGGTTGAACCACAGAACCAATAAATTCACCATCTTCCCAACTCCACTCCTGACATTTTAAGCCACGTGCCCTCCATTGGAGAGCCTGGTGTTGTCAGCTCCACGTGATTACATATCTTGTAACCCTAGTGACAACAGTGCTTGCAACATTCTGCATGGGAGCTCCCATGAGCAGTCCTTTCACAGGCCTCCTATGCTGTAAAGAATTAATATTTTCCAATATTAATGCATCTGCAACTCACATGTTGAATAAACATATGGGAAGATGGAGGGCAGCTCCTTCTTATGTCCAAGAACAGTTGTGCAGCCAGGTAAACTCTTCTCACATAATTCCTCCTGGTTTCTTACAGATGATGTTGAACTCGGTGATAACTGACACCAAAAACATACTTGTGCTCAAAAACCACTTGCAAAATGAACGGAAACTTGAAATCCAAATGCAAAGAAGATAATCAAAACCACAAAAGACATCATCTCCCTTTGCGTTCAATCTGCAGTCACAGGAGACCCCAGTCATTTAATTACCACACAAGACTGCAGTGTAATTGTGAGTAAAGGCACGCAGTTCCACTTGAAGGAACAGGTACAGGCTCCTGTGACTGAGGACAGGACAGAAAGTTAAGGGAAATTTTTAGGACAAGCTGCAATCCTGTCCTTTCTGTGCTTTTTCCAATGTCAACACAAACTGGTTTTGCGCAAAGCACAGCTTCATGCCATGGTTAGAAGAAAGCCAGGTGAAGATGTGATGGCATGCACTGCACATATCCACTGTACAAGTCTTAAATATAAATTTGGGCAGCTGCCCTGTGTTGTACCCTGCACTGCTGGCATACAAGCAAGTTTGCATATGTTTGTTTGCATATGCTGCAATTGCACCTTACATTCACATTGCAGATACGCATTACGAGTGTAGCCTTAATCGTGCAAGGTGTATTGCACCAGTTTATGAACATGCACAAACAGATCCCCGGACTGCTCCCAGGGAGACAAAGCTGACTATAATTTCACTGTTAGCACCACTTGATACAGCACATACATGCCATGCTGCATTGCACCCTTCCCTCTATCTATAAAACAGCTGTGTCCGGCGGTCAATGCACTCAGCATTCAGCCTGTCCTCTGCTTCCCGAGCCTCAGCTCACCACAGCCGGGGCAGCAGGCTTGGTCCCATCGGGTTTTTGAAAGGACTGATCACACACAAACTCAGACTAGGGAAAACCCACAGTACTTGGGGGTGCAGTGGGACTGTGCCTGCGTTACATGCGTAGTTCCATGCCTGGGGCCCAAGAGTTTAAGGGCAAGGGATGTTGCAGAGTAATGGCACAGCAGTGAGGAGAGAACTTGGGCATTACAGGTCACAGAGGAGGAGCGTGCTGGTCTGCAATGGAGACAGCCTCTTCTCACTCCACATTGCGCAGAAATATGTATTTAATTACGATTCACGTGTCATACACAACTCTCCTATGAGATGGGCTGGGGCTCCCATATAGCCACCGGGCATTTTAAGGAGCAGAGGGCCTGGGGAGAAGGATGGGGCTTGTTTACTTTTCCTTGTTACCTGCAGCATTTCCATCTCAGACTGCCTAATTTAGAGTGCTTCCAAGCCTGTGCTCTCTGAAGGCCTGGCCCCATTCAGCTCACGGACAATGGAAAACAATTTAGGTCTAGCAGCTACAGCAGGGTGATGCAGCTGATAAGAGAACTTCAAGGTTAAATGAACTGTTCTGTGGGCAGAGGACTGGGAAAGGATCTCTACAGAACCAAGGAGCAAGGTGGGGAAGCACAGGCAGTGGGGAACGGGCAGGACGCAAACATTTCCCTGAACCCAGAGAGACTTGCCCGAGGCCACTGCAAACAGAGGGCTCGGAGAGCTGATCCACAAATAACACACTATTTTTTGTCATTGATGTTGTGCTTTGTATAAGGGGAAACAGAATATGATTTTTGGCTGGGCAGTACTATAGTAGGGTAAATGAAAGATTTTTTTTATATACTTTCGTAGCATCTTCCAGTCAAAAAACTTGTTGTGCTTTAGTCCTATCATCTCAGTGATGCCAAAAAAAAGAATGAGTGAAATTTCTATATGAGGGGATGTCTTCTCTGTAACATATTGCACAAGCTTTGTCACACAAAATGACATTCACCCTGCAGGCAGGCAGGCAAACACTTTCAATCAGACAGTCCAAATGCAGTGCCATTACATATTTCACCCATTTGCATGCCACATCTACTAGAACTTCTTATCATCCAGTACTCTGTCATCACACTACTGTCCAGGGGAAGGAGACCTTATCATCCTAACATCACACATAAAGAAATTCCTGAGGGAATAAGCATATTGCCCATGGTTTACTATAAAAAGTCTAGGAACAGACCTTAGGGGTTGCTGCCCAATTCTCCCCTCTAAGCATCAGATATTCTTCCATCATAAACAGTATACTTATCTCTGCTTAACAGGCCCAGATCTTAGAGGAAGGCAAATCCCAGTTTTAACTGTGTTATTAGTCATGTAACTTCAGCTGGACAGTAAAGAGGAAAGGGGCACTGTGTTGCTGGTGCTTTGACACTGTTTTAAGGCATCACTTGGGATTGGGCAAGCCTGTATTTTCACATAGCCTGTAATCACGCTACTGATATTTCTCACTTGATAATTGCTTGCTGCCAACAAAGAGTAGAACTCACAAGGCTCATCCATCCTGCGGGGAGCTGAGATGGAGTCTTGCAATTTAGGCCTCTGCCTCTCTAGCAGAAATATCATCAGTGGTAAGGAGTCTGGCCCTGATGGTAGATCACCATTCAGGTGATCCCTGGATTCCTTGAAACAGCTTCCTGTTTCCTTTAATTTTCTCATACCATTAATTTTTTCTTACAGAGACTCTGATGTAAGAATGTAGTCCTTGAGACTGTTGATTTGCTAGGTTACTCTGGCACCACATTTCCTAATAAAATTGTCAGTACATTACATGAAGTGACTATACAATAACTCCTGCAATAAATGACTCAGGATGGTCACTGGCACTGTCCTCACAAGATGATGGGAGAACTGGGAGATTGCAGCCTACCCACAGGAGATCTTGTAAATTGCTATAATTGTGTATAAATAGAAAGAAATGCAGAGGCAACTGTCAGCCAAGGCCCTGCTGACTCAGTGCCACCTTGTGTTTTTACCAGGAAGCACAGAAGCACTGGAAGATCGTCACTGAGGGGCAGAGAGTTTCTGAGCTAGAACTCAGCCTACTTTTATCTGTGATATTCTGGATTCACTCAGAGCAGCCACTGAACAAACCAAAGACGCCTTTCTCCCACAGGAATGCTGTGGCTCTCAGTCATCCAAGCCTTCCTGGAGGAGAGCAGGCATCACTGGGGCAGAATAAGGCACAGAAGGGTAGTTTTTTACCCAGCATCACAGCCAGTCAGTGGAGAGCTTTGAAGCAGGGCTTTGGTTTTATAATGGTGACCTACAAAGTCTAACCTCTATTCCAGACTCCTATGAGACAGAAATATGTGGGCAGCATTAGTAAATGTCATTATACAGACGTGCAGGATGCTACACAGAGGAGAATAAACTTGTCCATGTTCCTTCCTTTCTTCCTTTTTCCTTAGTGGTTGGCTTTGCAGAGAAGCAGCCCAGGAGGCCCGTAACGCTGTCACTCCTCAGGAGCCCTGGTGTGAGTGATTGAATCCCTTGTTTGTCTACTGTGCTTCCACTGAGGTAGGAACACGCTAACTCAAATGAGAGAGACAGAACTCTATCCATCTTTGCTCTTGCCTTCCCTGAGGAGTGGATGACTTGTGCAGTCTTACAGCACTGCAGCTCTGAGAAGATGCCCAATGGTGCTGGGAGGGCTGCTATGCAACTCACACCCCATGGGGCAAACGCTGCACGAGGTAGCACTGATGGGAGGCTGTTGGCCCTGGTAGCCTCCCTCTACTTCTTGGGTCTTCCTAAGTTACAGATAAAGGGAAAGAAGCTGGGTGTCAGCTTCCATTTCCATTCCCCTCCAATTATTTTAAAAATCATGAATAGTTTCCACTTCAGCATTGAAATTTTCCCTAAGTTAACTTTGCTGCTTCTGAAAAGAAGGATCTGATGACTTTGCCTGGAACTGTTCAGTGCAGGCACCGGTGACTCCTGCCCATGCTCCACAGTCCTGGCCTGCACTATCCCATCTCTAGGCCTGCCTTGATCTCCTTGCAGCTCTGCCAAGGTCCTGCACACAATGTCCTAACCTGGAACCACTCCTGCTCTTCCAGTCCTTCAAATCTCCACCCAGCTTTGTCCATACTTCCTCAAAATCTGAATGCAAGCCTGCTGTTTATGAATAAAAAGCCTGCATACTAATTACCTCAGGTTCTAAGACCATTTTCATTATCTAATATTTTAATTTTACGAATAAATAGATATAGAGACAGCTGTAGAGATATAGATACCTAAATATGTATTCTTGTTTCATTGAAAAAACAGTGCTACAGCATCTTTTCTAGCCTAACCATAGCAGAGAGCATTAAGAGAAAACCTCACTTTTCCATTTAATACACATCAAGTACATAGGACCAAATCTCTCCCCAGAGTAAGCTTGCTGAAGTCAAACAGGACTTACATCAGAGATGAGTTTGGCACTCTGTTTTTACTGAGCTTTACAGCAGAAATTCAGGCATATTCTCAGGCATATTTCCACTGAACGTGCTGAAAGCATGAGGCCACGATCAGGAGAGGAGTGAAGTCAAAACTCTGCCACCATTTCCTGACTGTGTCTTTTGGATCAGCCCATCTGTCTGATGTGCCCTTACCTTGTCCTCTTTTCAAGAGAATGGAGAACACTAAGAATTGTCTGCAGGGGAGGATGAGGATGCATCTTCCTCACTGTAAGGCAAGGCATCTATGTTTGCACAAGAAATTTGAGAAAACACAGGGTAAAACACGGTCTACATGAGAAAGACACCCCCAGATCACTGTTTTCCACAAGCAGAGGCCAAGTTTCCACAAGCTAGAGCCCAGCTTACTGTAACTGAGCACATCCTGAAGACTCACCCAAGCCCTAGTCACCAGTGGGAAGAACTCCTTTACTACCGTAAATTACTAATACACATTGGCTTAAGCTAAACTCACAGAGACCTTGTCTCTTCTGAAGCCGGTGCAAGCTTTGGTATTGGTTCCAGTTACACCAGAATTTCACATCTCCCACCTGGTTTCTGTTCTTCACTGTTATTTGCTGTCAAGGCGCACAGGATGAGAAGCTTTTCACCAAATAATAAATTGCTGCAGATAAGTTGAACCCATAGGAGCAGTCCCTTCTAACTGCAAAAGAAACATGGGGACATCAATAAAACCCTGTCTGATCCTGTTCTTCAAATATTAATCTGAACTCAAATTTGAAACTGGTGAAATGGATCGGAACATTCTAGATTTTCTTATGTACCTTCTTTTATATGGTGTTTTCTTATTACAGATGCTAAAAGTGAAGCTTTCTCCTATGAAACACTGATTTCACATAGAACTTTCTGTCCATGGGAAGAGAGAACTCATTATAATCACCTGAAAAAATTTCTCATGTGAGTTTTGATTGCTCTTGATAATTTCATTTAGTCAGTGCTAGTTCATTAATTTACCAAATACATATATTTCAAAATTGCATTTCATCAAGCTTTATATTCTGTCAAGCTGCAAAACAAATTCCTAAGAGAATCAATCTGCCAAAAGGCTCGAGATGGGGTATAAGCCCATTTCACCCAGGGTCTATGCATCAATGCGACCTCAGCTCAACTTTATCAAATAGAATGGTAGCAGAACAGTCTATGTGCAATACACCAGCAATCCGCATCTAGCTCTTTCTAGAAAAGGATCTGTATCAGAGAAAGCCACCATCAAAACTAGAGAGTACAGAGACTGACCAGGCCTTTAAAATATACCTATCAATTCACCCCTACAGCAGATACCTCTAGTTCAGGAGCAAGTCACGTTGGAAGAAGAGATGCTGATCGGGAAGTGTCTCCTGTTCCTGTCCATGATGCACAGGTTCTGTCACTAAATAAAGAACCTCATTCCCCAGAACCCTTCAAGCCAGGACCTTTCACCCAAAGTTAATCAATTTTTAAAGTTGAAAGCCCAACTTTGAGATGGAAAGGAGAGTTTAAAACACTATTTCATTCTTTCAAGCTTTGCTACAAATGGCCAACACCTAGGGGGGAAACATTAACTCCCAGGACCAGTGAAAAGACATATAAATCACATAGGGAAACATGTAGGCCTAGCAGCTACTAACCCATTGGAGATAAATCTAGGAAAAATCTTCCTCGAGTTTTGCAGATTTTATTTTAAAAGAGAAGAAATAAGGGAAAGCAGTTTATTTGCTCTTTTTTCTTCAAATTCAGCAGCAAATATCAGTCAGTATTTTACTATCTATACAAC
>NW_009635909.1:29471-71566 GCF_000690535.1 Cariama cristata | reverse complement strand
CCCTTCCCCTACACCAATAAACCATGAAAAAACTATCATATCCCTCACATTAAGCTGTAAAGCTGTTACAGAATTTTGATATTTCAGTAGCAACCTTGTATTGTCCAGGTTTGCATTCACACCTCCTAAGGGTATGAGCTTAGCAAAGTTAGAGGAGATAGAGTATGCAGATAAACTGTGGTGAAGAGGGCACCTAGGATCACTCTGGGGAGAAAAGGCAGAGAAGCCTGTGCCCAGTAGCACAAATCCCCTTTTGGAGCCCAGAATATAATCCAGGATTCAAGAGTCTCACTGTCTCTTGTTGTTAGCAAGCATCTGTAAAACCCAGATGCAAAATGTTCGCCTCATTCCCCTCTGCATGCTGACCTACAAGGAAGATAACTATGTACTTCTGCTATCAGTTACTCCCACAACCCGGGTAGCAGAGGTCGACACAGCACGTATAAATGTTCCCACGTTACTGGTGATTCACCTAGGAATGAATCTGAACTCACATGACAGAATTTCTGAAGTTTCCATTTGCTTTTTTTTTAAACACATGCACAGACACATACATAAGAGAAGCAAGGCACTGAAAAAATTGCTGATACTCCTAAGTCATGTATTTAGAAGACAGGAAATAGCAGGCGCAAATTTAACATGAAGACCTAGTAAATCCAGTTCCTTTGAACATATTTCTGGTGATCTGGTCCTTTCTTATCCTGTCAGATACTATTTGCGGATAGAAGACGGACTTACATATTGCATGTGGCAGACCTATTCTTCAGCAGCACAGGAGGTTATACTGAAAGAGGATGTTGTCTTTAGGCTCTCTACTCATTTATTGCTAAGATGGGAAGGTGTACAGTAAATGAGGCAAGGAACTGAGAGGAAAGAAGAGGTGGGTCTCAAGATTAATGTAGCTGAATGTCTAGAGGGATGGATTTTCTCCTGCCTGCTAATACAAATGTCATTTGTACAAATGTCTTGGTTTAAGCACGACGCTTAAACCAAGTACTCTGAAAGGTCACTCACTAACTGAGTATGCTCTGTTTTCTTGATTCCAGACTTAAGGCCTGGGCTGTGATTTACAGACATCCTGAACATACCTATCTACAACAGACAAAGATGGGGGCTGTTGTTTCAATGTGTGAAGTGCTTCAAAACTCCCTACTGCAATGTCTCTGCCTCAGTTTCCCAAACAGAAACCCAATACAATACTATGCCCTCATCAACCAGAGATGATGTAGTATTAAGTAAGTTAATGTTTGTACAGCAGCTAGCCATTAGAGTGATGTATGCCGTGAAAAAGTCTGTGAGAAAATTAATAATTTTCTCTCCAGAGTAGGGTTTGAATTGTGTCCAGCAAATAAAGCCTGGAGCCATATGCCAAACAATGAGAAGGAAATAAAATATTGACTAGCTGCTTATTGATAAAGCTCCATCTATTCTGTGCCCTGTCCTGAGACAGAACTGCTGGGTGAAAGGTAGTATGAGGAGGTGCATTAAAGATTTTACTGTAAACCCAAGAGAAGACTCAAGCTTGTGTTTGCTAACTTTTCATTTGACATTGCCTAAGATTTGAATATTCCTTTGCAGTTCTTAAGATGTGCATAGAAGACCATGTACCTATGTGCAGGAGTGTTTCTGTGTTACCCTGTGCAGGACTGTGTTCAGAATTGGGTCCCTAATTCCTTTAGATTTCAGCTGTATTGGAATCTGTTAGCAGTAGTAAACTGTTAAAAAAATGGCGAGAGGCAAACTGGTAACTCACTTTAAAACCACAGGTGGCTTCTGCAGTCAGGGAAAAATACCCTTTCTCCCTCTGAATTCCTAGCTAGCTCTGCTGACAAGGCAGAAAAATGCCTCTGAGGGTTATCTGTGCCTCTTTGCCTCCCTCCTTTCCTCAGCAGAGATATGTGTGTTTTCCACAGGAACATTGTCCATGCCAGAGAGTTAGAAACCCAAGAGCAAAGGTTTCAGCTAACCAACTGTGTAATTTGAAGGACAAGAGGTCAGGGTCTCAGAAGGGAATATAGAGCAACCCTGAGCATCTCTGGGGAAAGCAATGGCAAGACCTGCATTACATTTCTGTGCTCCTGACTTTAATGATCTTTGCCAGCCTTTGTGCTTCCACTCCGCTGCCCCTTGGACATAGACAAAGGAGTACAGTTAAAGGAATTTACCTGCTGCCTCTATCAGAGAAGCAGGCAAACAAAAACTACAACCTCGAAACAGAGAGAGGAAGAAACAATTGGTTGTCAGCTTCTAATTAATAAATTCTCCTTGGACTGTTTCTAGTTCACCTGAGCTTGATCAATATCCATTGGGGAACCTTCCAATGGGACCAACTTTTAATTTATCTCCCAATTTCCTCTCCAGAACCTAGGCATCAGATCTAATTACTGTGCCTGTTTACTGGTTTTGCTTTTCTTCCTTGCCTGAACATAAGAAGGATGTTATGCTTCTTGATGGGGAAACAAAGATGTTACAGTGTAAAGGAAGCACTCAGTGCATGAGCCCTGGGTCCCACATGCAGATAAACATTTCTGGCCTTCCTAAGTAAAGGTGAGGGTGCAGGAGGAGAGCCAGAGAAAATTAGTCACTGAAGAGACAACACCAAGCATGAGGAGATAAATGTGATCAGACACTAGGAAGGTGCAGACAGGTGTATGGAAGGACACAGAGAGAACTAGGACAGAGAATCCACTTCTTGGGACTGGTAGACTCAGAGACAAGAACAAAAATGAGAACGAATCTTATGCAATATGATTATATCACGAATCTACCAGTTGTTCCTCAATAGCTTTGTCTTGAGTTGTTAAAAGTACCTAAGCCACTGAAGCTCTAGAGTATTTGCATACCTAATCCACTTAGTTCCCTTTGAAAATCCTAGCTACAAATCTTTACTCCCCCATGTCTCCATGTAATGTATATTAGGGACACTTTCCCTGTTAATACCACAGGGAAGGACTAACCCATTGAAATGTAATGAAGAAATGAATAGCTGATCAGGTTCCGATGTCCTGGCAGTGATTATTAACGATGTAGCGTGACACACTCACTGGTGCTTTAGAAATGCAGATAGCTACTGGTTATGGGACTGGATACATCTGGGATGCACCATTTTATAGCAGGGGTAACTCTTTTTTGTGTATGTGTACAGCTAAACTGAAGCCCTTACCAGAAGGCTGAAGCTGCCCAGACATCAGATTTACAGCAATGTTTCATCTTTCCCTTTTTACTTGGGGTTTCCCCAACCAGGAAATCAGAAAAGATGGACTATAGACTAGTTGGCAAGAGGATCGGCAAACAAAGCAGAGCATTCGCAGTGCTACAGAAGGTCTCAGATGCATTAGTGCTTTCACCTTAGTAATGCCAAGGGCCTGCTATTTGCAGCTCTATAACCCTTCACTTAAGCTGTTGAGGCAGTGCTTTTCTGAAGTGGCAGTGGTAGTATTTTCCCTGTATTGTTCCCATGCTGCTATTCTCATTCTTTTTTCCATTGTTGTTCTCATGCTGTTACTCTTGCATTGTTGCTCTCGTGGCCTTGCGCCTGCTATGAGAATCTGGGACTTCATCACTGCCCTTCCTGGCTGGCCCCTGGAGGGAGTTTTCTTCTTTCCTTTCTCTCTCTTTTTTATTCACTCCTAAAGTAGATTTGTTAGAGCTAATGTATGCCATCAGCTATGGATCCTGCTCAAATACATTGTGCATGTAAGCCTGTCTCATCATACTTTGTGCAACAACAGCTGTGACTGAAGTGCCACTATCATCAAGGGTGGTTACTGTGTCAACCAAATCACCAGAAAAGCAAAGAGCAGCTACCAATAACAGCAAAGCCACTAGTTAGTTGGGGAGAATAAGAGTACAAACACAAGCTGTACACATAATCTTCCTTATCTCATGTACCACCTTCCTGGAGATGCAATTGCCAGATACCCTCAAACCAGACATTGCTGGTTTCTATGCTAGAAACTTGTTAAATAATATCTGTTAATAAGTAGTGTGATTCTTGTATACTAGCTTAAGTCTGTTTGTGGAGGCCATTGCACTAGCAAGAAAGGAAACACAATGAAACAAGAAATTAAACAAAAAGACTTGTGCTTTCTTTCATATTTCATTTGGTAAAGTGTTAAAAGGCCTCTTGGGAAAAGCACTCTTTTGCCTGTGTCTACATAATCATGGGTATGCTGGCACAACTGCTCTTGCATGATCTTTTCCAACAGTTGCTACAGCCCAAGGTGCAAGACAGAACACGCTGCTGTCCTTCTGGACCTGGCAGTAAAGAAGCTCAAAGTCTCAGGAGAATATAGAGAATGAGGATGCAGCTGGTGAGGATCAGACAGAGCAATAAACAGATTAAACAGCAGGTAGACAGAAGCTTATCTGACAAACAGCAGCCTAAAAGAGCTGAGGATATGAAAGACAAGAGGCTCATTTTCAGGCAGGAGAGGTAGAGGTGTGTTGAGAGGGGTGGTATTTGGTGGTGTGGCTAAATGGCAGGTGCTGCAGAACAGAGCGTGCTTGTCCCATGAATGATGAAATCTGGATGAAAACTCAGAAAGGGGGAGAGATGCTGAGGGATATGGAAGAGAAGAGACAGAAAGGGAGGGGGGGGGAGGGAAGATTTCTGAAAACAAAAGACTTCATCCAAATCCCACTGAATTTGATAGGAGTGGTGTTCATGCTTTCATCTGAGTGCAAACATGGGGTGAAGACACCAACACTCTTGACAGTGGAGTCTAAAGAACTGGCTTGGTCTCAGTACAAGCTACCGGCATGAAGAGCCTTGAACTGGAGAGAACAAGAACCTATGGTACAATGAAATCAAGAATCCTGGCCCATCTTCTTCCTCTTGAACTGATATGGTCTACATTTTAACTCTCTGTGGAAAATAAGTTTAAATGTCTGAATGTTGAATATCAAGCAGAGCAAGACAGAGCCTTGGCTAAAAGCTCCTACTTTACCCAATTGGTTTGCAGCATTTTCTGTCCTCCTGATCCAACAACTTTTACCACTTTGTGTCTATGTGCATGAGTTAGCGATGATGTCAACAACAGAAAAAAAAAAAAACAAAGGAAACGAACAGAGGCATGATTATCTGGCTGGAAGTGAAACAAAGTATAGAAGCTCCTTGTGGATCTCTCTACATCACCAACAGCAGAAGAAGCTATCCTTGGAATTAGTATTACTGTTTAGCTTACTGAAAAGTGCTGCTTTACATTTATGCATAAAAATGTGGAGTGAGGAAAACAATCTCAAGACCGGAGTTCAGAACCTGGCAGAGAGGATTAGAGGTACTGTTCAAACCAAATAATTCGCACTTGTTAAAAGTAACAACTGGGTTTGCTCAGCACTTGTATCTAAGTCACCTGAATAATGCATTTCAGTAAATATGATTTTAGATTTCTAGAGCACCTTTCAAGAATCTGAGAGAATTTCATAAGCACCAATTAATTAAGATTCACAGCCCTCTCATGTGAGACAGGCAAGTACTGTTATTCCTAATGTACAAACTGGATTTGAGGATTTCCAAACCATTGCTGGGATTGTAGACAAGCATTCTGCATCATTTTAACAAAAAAAAACCCACAATCAACCAAGGTAATTTGGGTTCTTAAGAAGAAAAGCAGTTTGGCCAAATGTATGCAGCTAAGCTATGACATACAAAACAGGATGTAAAACTGAGGCTGCCTGACCCTCCTACCTGCTACTTCGGTTTCAGAACAGTCTCTCCTCCTAATGTGAGGGCAGAGGAGAAAATAGAATTTTCCTCCCAAGAGGAATTTCAAAATAATTCTTCATTTCAAACTTGAATAGAAAGTAAAAAATCTGGGGAAAAGTATAAATGTTAAGTTCTAGACATTTTATATCAAAACAGAATGATCCAACATGTCATTCTGTTACGGCATTTTTAATTTTGAATCAACATTTTGAAACAACAACAACAAAAAGTCATTTTATGTTGAAATGTCAACCCCAAACAAAATATTTTGTTATGTTTCTCCCAGCTGGAAAACCATGGTTTTTTGTCAGAACTGACATTTTCTGATTGCAAATTTCAGTTTAGGTGAAACCACATTGTCTGATGGGAAAACATTTCTGTGAAAAAATGGTAATCAGCTCTGAAGTGACTATGTTTTCTGTCAAGAAAAGGAAGACATAAAATGCTGACTTTAAAACTCTGAGGAACTGAAGTATTCTGAACAAAAAAGATCTGGGAGGCCTCTGAACCAGGCTGAAGTGCTGATTGGGAAGAACAAGTAAATTGTCCTAAAAAGGAAGTTCTGAATGAAGCAGAATCAAATAGCCAGATAACTGAACAAAGAAATTAAGTGTCTTTTTTGTAGCTGTATAGAAGTTACTTTTCTTATGCCCTGGAAACCAAGGTAGATTATATAACTGGATAATATATGTACTGGGAGGGCTAACAAAATTGTTTCTTGGCTCAGAGAAAGATGGTCTCTCCTTGTAACAGACATTTATGACAAAACATGTACAAAGTAAATCCACTAGTTCCTCTTGATCTTGAACCAGTAGGCATGCTTCATGTTTTGAAGCACACGGGTTTATATCTCTTATGTATCGCTGATATACAACATAGTTCTTACTCAATGGAACCTGAATTTCTAATAATCCAGCTTTACAGGTTATTTGTGTTACACATAGGATTGTAAAGAGTAATACGTGGTAGTAGCTTTAATCATTCACTACCCTGCAATATCTCTTCAGGTAAATTTCAGCTGCTGTTCGGCTGCTTATTTATTTGTTTTGTTACACAAGTTTAACATTGCTCTCTATCGTCTTTGGTCTTCTCAACTCTGAATAGCTTGCTGCAAATTTGGACCTTCTATTGATCACCTGGCCCGCAGCTCACTAAGAAACACAGAATAACATTGTTCCCATTACACAACCTGGCAGCTCCCTGCTTCTGGAATCCTTTTTATGTTGAAAATTAATAACACATTTTATGTTGACCCCTCCTTTTTCTACACCTTAATTTTTTGAATATACAAGTAAATTGTGTTACCTGGTTTTTCCTTGCTTCATTTTTGCAGACAGAAAAATGAAAATGTGGTTGATTAGTGAAGCACAGCTTTTCTTTGCATGGGGAAGTTGCTTTGCCTCTGTCAAACTGCTCTCCCCAACAAAATTTATAATGCTGCTTTTATTTGTTGCCTTCAGTCAATCTACTTGGTTCTCAACTAAGGCAGAATGCAATAGTACAGTTACATAAAAATATAATTCTGGATGCTCTTATCATGCAATTCACTGACTTTGTTCATTCACTGGATGCAAGACCATAGTTCACTGGCCACTGAGTACAGTTCCCACTATTGCCCACAACCAGAACAAAACTCCCTTTCATAAGTTTCTGTTTAATAAGTATCATCTTAAATATAGTTAGGTTATTTGCCCCTGTACAGCTCTTCCCTAACTCTTCTCTCAAAATCTTTGCATTTCCAGCTTAAAAGTATCCATAGTGAAGTCACCCCATTTCTTCTGGTGTTTCCATAAGTTTTCTTTCACAAGTAGACACCACCATGTATTTAAAAAAGGTTTTCTATCTTCTTTACTATTATCATCACAGAAGCATCTGGAGGTTCAAATAATACCAAGGATCTCTGGGCTAGGAATAATCTTTTTTCTGAAAGGTTTATAGTCTAAGTAGGTAAGACAATAAGTGACTGCAGGGAAGCAGAAAGTCAAATAAATCATATAATAGATCAATAGCAGTGCCAGGAATCCGTGGTTTTCCAGCAGGTCCCCAGCATCCACTGCTCCCAAACACTACTTCCAAATGCAAACAAATTCTTATCTGCAGTTTCTCAACTTACCCACCACAAACCACACAAACATGGATGGATATATGTGTCAATCACATCCATCCACTGTCTTGTCCACACAAACAAAACCTATGCTTTGGCTTCAACAGACAAAAATTGCCCTACAATTTTCAAGGACTACCTGGGTTTGATACAGAATTAGGGCTGGCTCCGCATCTTATTGCCAATATGGGTGGTTATCTGTATCACCACTGAAACTAATGAAGCTCCAGTGGTTTCATCGATATGCAGCCATCTCAGTCACTGAAACATCCTTGCACCTCTCTTATTCATGGAGTGACTTTCACTGGGTCAAAAAATGTATTTTTGCTGTCTTAAAATGAATCACAAACTTTTTTTTTAATTTTTTTTAAAAAGCCAGGTTACTTAGTTGTCCTGAAAATTTTGGCACTTCCATACTTGCACATTCTTCCATTGGCAACATGTAAACATAAAACCCATCAGGTGGAAATGCATGCAGTCAGATAGAGACAAGCAATTTTGGTTTGTCACACAATACCCAGATCTAGGCGGACGGTCTGAAACCCTATCAAGCAGCCTCAACTGCTTTCTGCCCTCAAGGACTGGGCCAGGGGTGCTTTCTGCCTGACGTGCATCCACCACTCCTTCTGTCTGCACGATAGGAGATTCTCTATCTCCTTTTCACTCACCTAAATCATTCTAGGAAAACTGGCAAAGCAGGTATGAGTGAGAGCTTGCTCCTTTAATACCGCAAAAATATAACTAAGTACACGGACACATACCCACGATGTATCATCAGTCTTAACATATCCCCTTTTGTGGGGTCTGTTTTGCTTGTTAACATCTTGCTTGTTAACGTCAAGTAAATGCACATCTCTTGAACTTGTCCTTAATATCTTCTCTGCTGCTCCCTACTCTTTGTTTCCTCTTGGGTCCCTTTTAATTGGCAAAAAAAAAAAAAGTGTATAATTTTAAGCACAGGCCTATCTGCTGATAAAATGGTTGGTTCAACAGAGAGACTATACATCCCTCTGCAGAGGTACAGATCCTATCTTCTAGTATAGATCACAATAGACCACCCCACAGTTGGGTTTTCATTCTAAGCCTCAATTTTGTTTGCTTAAAAATTTAATACAATTTTTGCTTACTGAGTGCTTGTCTCCAAGATATATCATTCTCAAAAGATTAATAAATACATAGTTAGTTATTTTATAACTTTATCTATGTCTTCTGAGTGATAACAAGATTTTATTGGTTGTGGTAAGAAAAAAAAAGTAAAATGTACCATTTAAAAATTATTATTATATTTTTTAGATTTCTGAGCTTTCATTTAACAGCTGTGCTAAAATCGGAATATAGAGCTGAGCCACCGCTGAGGGATCCTGAGTTGATCTCTGACAGTGTTATAAATGACTGGTTTGGATTTTAAAAAATTAGAAATATTTTAAATAAAGTCACCTTCTGTGCTCATCAAGTTTAATCTCTAATTTTTTGTCATAGTCCAGAATATCAATAGGCCACACCTATCAAGGCTAGTCCTGATCTAGCAAATCCCTTTGGCACATGCATAGGCTGAACAGGGATTGCAATAAGAAACTTGATTTCTCAGTGAAAAATTTAGCAAGTTATTGCCCTGCTTTAATACCATTTCATAGTCATTATCTACCAGTAAGAGGAAATTAAGAAGTCTCTTCAGAAGCACAAGAAAATAAGCAATTTAAATAGGTGATTGTTTTTCATGCGAAAGAGTTTTCTAGTACTGTCTGTTCAAATAGTGCTGTTACAGCATTTTTGCTCTTTTCTTACATCACACCTGTCCCAAACTCCAAACAACACAGTAGGTAGGAAATGTCATTATAAGATACACATTAGAAAATTATTAATAATGCACAGCTGAACATCTGAAACTCTAAGTTCAAATTTTTTGTGTCAATACTGACTCAAAGGTATAAATCACGATATGGCCTTACTACTTTTTCACAGACCACACAATATCAGGTCATATTTCTCTAGAATTGTTGGGTGTACACACAGAATCTGGTGCTCGTCCAGTCCAGTGGAGTACTTGATGTGAAAAGTATGAAAAGTATTTGCCATCCTTACTCAGATCACATACTATCCTATTCTGTGAGAAACCCCAAGAGGAATTTATAGGATTATTCAATGAGTAAGGTACTATTCATGGTGAGTAAAGGTGGCAGAATCAACTTGCTACTGATTACGAGCTGCTTTTCCTCACTTACACTGCTGTAAATTTAAATTAACTGCACTCAATCAATGGCAAATAATTGATATAAAATCAGAGTAAGAGGAGAATTAGTCTATAAGTATGTCTAGAATGAATAAACAGTGAAAATTTGCCAGCATATATAACTCCCCCTTGAAGCTTTGCTGCAAGGTTACTTTTATAACTGATTGTTTCATTCTCAGAAGTGCTGTGCTGCTGCTTGAGAAGAAAATATAAACTGAGCTGCATGCTAAAATACCCCATGGTTTGCAAGGCCTCATGTTTCCTTGGGTAGTATGAAAATCTCACAAATCCCACTGAGCTTAGTTCAGGTCATGGGCACATCCTAGCTAGCAAGGGCAAACAGGTCTTCTGGTAGCCTGTGGGGTATCCTGGTGCACCCCACAGTCATGTGGATGGGTCTTGGATTTCCACTGGAGAAAACTGGTCTGGGGTAGGAGTGGACTGGTTCAAACATCACATCTCTTTTTCCTCTCAGCTTATTCAGCAGATGCTCTGTAAAAGCAAACACAAGAGCAATCCCTGTTTGCATCATGCATGTTCTAAATAACGCTGAAGCCCTCTTGGGGTCCCATATCTTCAGTGGGGAGGCTTCTGCTCCTTCCTCTCTCCCCTCTGCTTTATAAATTTTTTGGAGCAAAAACTACCCTTAACTATATTTGTGCAGCAATTCCCACAACAGGGTTTGGATCTGGTCAATGCCTCTAATTACTACCGCAACGTTATTATTATTTAATCTGCAGGGACCTCATGATCCCTTTTGGGTGGCATATTTTTAACACTCATGACTATTGCCTGGCTATTATTTAATTTTAGCTCCACACATCAGATTTAGAGAATGATAAAACTGCCTTCTTCCCTCTGTGATGCTTACCCATCCTCTATCCTCACCTAAACTCCTGCCATTGCTTTCTCTGTCCCACTTTCCTCTCTCCTCCCATCCCCAAGCAGCAGGTCAAGGAGGGTGCCATCACCTCTGGAACTTGCAGATTAAAAGGCAAAAAATTGACAGTAAACTGCCAATGGCTCATTTACTGTTGACGGTGAGTCAATCAAAATCCCGCTTTCCCACTGCTTCCTGGCTTTCCCATCTGTGTGAATTCATGACCCGATTTCTGATGTGTTCCACACTGTTACTTTTTTCCCCTCAGAGTTTAATTGCTTCTGTTTCACATTTGGGTGCTGAAAAATTGACAGAAGCTGCACAATTCCCTCCAGCAATGGATCCTATTTATATTGCTGTAAACTACGTTTTGCAGTGATATGATTAGTAATAAAAGAGAGAAAATTAAACAGGAATTAGCATCTCTGTGTAAAATCTGGTTATCCACCAAGTTCTACTCTAAGGGTCATAAGAAATGTTAACATTGTTAAAGGCCCACCACACCATAAGGAAGACATCAAATACTCACATATAGGATGTTCTTAGAAAAGAACGACAGCAACTTGCCTTATACTAGACGTAGCATTTATCCAAATAAATGCCTGTCTCAGGACTGAGCATTCTCAACCATAGCATACGCAGAAGGAGGGAGAGCAGGAGGAGGAAAGTCTTTTCCCAGAAAAGTCATCCTGTCCATTTCTTATGTTCTCACAGAGGACATATGGCCCTTTCGCCACAACATAAGTGATAAGGTAACAGCATGTGTGAGGAAGCTCTCGAAAGGACTGAGAAAGAGCTGTGAATCCACAGTGCATTGGGAGAGCTGCCCCTGGACTGCTTGAGTGCTACGGCATAAGCAGGGCCGGGCTCCAAATCTCCAGCAGCCACCCAGAGGACATGGCACAGAGACACCAGCCAAGTGCACTCAGAACATGCTGCTTCAAATTTAGAGAGAAGATTGTGGCAGCAAAGTTGTTGTGCTGTGAATTTTTAAGGATGTCAATAAAGCTAATGCCTTTTAAAAGACCAATGAGTATAGCTGGGGAAAAAAAGAAAAAAAAAAGAAGCTTTCGGGCACATAAGCCCACCTTGAATGACATTTCAACTCTCGTTCCCTCTCATAGGGTTTGAATTAGACCTATTTCTTCTTTGTCAGGAGAGTGCCCGTGTCATTTTTGTCAATATTTTCTACCATTTTTTTGTCTTGAAAACACATCTGAACTTTTATTTGCTGAGTACTATACATTTAGTAAACAAAAATTGATACAGAAAATTATCAAATGTTTTCCTTACTAAAACATTCGTATGCACTAAATACTTGATAATCATTTTGGTATTGTTTTCATAAGTATTTTAATTTTTAAAAAGTCAATTGAAATAACATGGAAGGATTCATAAGGAACAGGAAGCTCAATAAACCTTGATGGACTGATGTTTTGTAGAAGGCTCTTCTTTTTTTGTAAGTCATTTTGCCTGGGAAACCTTTGCAGAAGGTGCTCTTGACCCACTCTACTGAGATAAACTCATTGCGAGAGCAACTGTCAGAGCTTGATTCAGCCTTACCCACAGCCAGCATTGACTGATGGATACTTTTAATGCTTCTGAGCTCGCTGCAAAATGCTGGACTCTGCTGAGATGCATTGTAGGACTGGAGCAGACCAGGGCCTACGATACAAACTCAGTTCTCCAACCTTTCGAATGTCATCAGACTTTCCCCATTAGGTGAGGACTTTTATGAGCAGAGCAAATGCCCAGGTTTTTTTGAAGCCTGAAGTTTATTTTGTCATGTAGTAGACCACCATGTGCAGCCAGATAATAGGTGACATGACAAGACCTGCTAGCAAGACCTGCTGCTCAGTCAGCATGGTACCAGACTCAGGCAGCTTGAATGAGGATGCCATTATTATGGCCAAGCCAGACAAAAGCTCTCTGAAGTGGAAACAGCAGGGCTGTAGCAGTGGTGAACACTGAGGAGACAAAGTTCGACCGGGCACACATCCACATAACTGCCAACTGTAGTCTAAGTATATCACAGGGATGCTATCAACTTCTGTGTAACAAGCACAGGCTTGGAGACACCTTGGCAAATGAGCAGTGGAATGGTCCTTCGCATCTTCACAGAAGCTACAGCAAAGTCAAATAAAATAATGGAGAACTGTTTTCCAAAAAACATTCCTTTTCCTGTGAGCAATTAATATTCCTCACAAACCAACTAGCATACAACTTCCTGTCCTTTTTCTTCCCACAGCTAAAGAGAATCTCTTAGCTGCTTCCTCTTCTACCAAGTCTCCATGAACGAGGAAACTATTCAGCAAGTCCTCTGCTTACAGTACTGGAAGGGCTGTTTTATCGCTCTGATCAGTTTATTAAGAAACATCATTGTCCAGAACCCCTCTGCTAATAAACTGCAATGCAATGCTAATACACCGCCTAGTTCTCTCCAGTAGGTAGCTGCTCCCAGAGGGAAAGAAGTAGTAGATTTATTCTGCCACCCACAGCACATCCCGGCAGGAAGTTTGGATACTGTTATCATTCTATCAGCCTTTTTTTTAGCTCTCTTTGCAGACAGTATTTGCTGTGTCATGATGTTTGTGTCTGGCTGTATGACTGTGCACACATCCGCATGTGGCTGTAACAGGCAGATGCACTGGTACACCTAGGAGCTGCTGCTTGTCGCGATGGTGACATATGAAAGCATATTTACTCTGCCTAGAGCAGTTTTCCTCCTCCCTGTTTCAGCCACAAGGATCTTAATACACAGAGGTATATAGCAATCTCCTCACTTCATTGCCCAGTTAACATAACACATCTCTCCCACATCCTGAATACAATTTCACTCACAAATGTAGAGATGGACATTCTCATTTACCTTTGATAGAAGGGATCTGAGCTGTCTGTGAAGACTTTTTTTTTTTCTCCTCCAGAAAAGAAGCAATTTTACCCACAATTAGAGATGGATGAGATGGGAACCAGATGAAAAGTCTTGTACTGTTTGGTAGAAACTCAACACAGACCAGCATGACTCTGCAAATATTGATACCTGGCTTATGATTCAAAGGCAGGTATGTAAAGAACTGACAGCATCACTCCAGTTACTACTAGACAGATCTTTCCATTAAACTTACATTAAATGTTCTGGGAAAGACAGTGAAGTCAGGTCCTGTAAAGGAAAATGAGTCTGCTAATAAATTATCTGGTCTTTGGTTCAAATGAAGTATTTTGTTTTTAAATCAGAAGTTCTGGTTTTGTTCTCAGATGATGACCTGGCCAGGGAATGTCACTTCAAACAGACCACCAAGAGTGAATCCTAAAGGTGACTCCTCTAGAACAGTGAGACAATATGGTGCAGTAAAGTTTGGAAAGCTTGCAGTGACATTACCCAAGGAATGCCAGCTCAACGCACACAGGCAGGACTTCAGCCTTCGCTCCTTTCAACCTGGTGCCAACTGTACTAAGAAATGGGTATTTTGTCTATCAGATTTTGTGACAGGACTAGTGGAAATTGGATTGAAACCCAGCAATTCAGGCAGCTTATAGTTATAGCCCAGAAAATAAAAAAATCAGAGGTTCAGAGGATTTAGAAATGAAGGGTAGGAAAGAAGATCTAATGCTGTCTTTCAAGAGCTACAGATTTCCCTCCACTACCTTTTTAAAGGCAAACCCCTGCAGCTAAGCCCAAAGCAATTGAAGGGTTGCACATCCTGTTGCACAGAACTTTTTGCCCTTCTACAAGGGCAAATACGACAATCTTCTCTAGAAGCAACTTCCTAATCTTGCCAGCTTCGCTACAAACTTAGGTGTGTTGGTGCAACATTTTCTATTACCTTATTACCTCTCTTTCGTGATATATTCTGATGCACAGGTACATGGACAACACAGTTTTGACTTTTCAAGGGCTACAGTGGCACTGCATATAGCCCCCACTGAGTTGTTGAAGAGGTAATGTCACCTTTTCAAAAGATTAGTGTCAGATTGGCAGCTTCTGGCACTTGTTACATTTGTACTATTGTTTTAGAAACTTGATTTTTTTTTAATTCAAGGCTGATGGCCTGGAAGCTACTCATTTATGTCTCCAGAAACCCTGTTTAGGTTTTAATGCCCTACCATGAACGAATATTCTTAACTCTGGAAACAATGCAGTCTGACAGACAAGAGACTTTTCTGAGGAAAAAAGAAACCTGCCAGTAAAATTCACAGGTGTGTCCAAGATTCCCTCTGTGAATTTAGGCAAGTAACTTCATCTACTCTGTGCTTTTGTTTCCCTGTTTTTGAAATGGAGGTGATACTTCACCAGGCTCTTTTAAAGGTAACATTCACAAATGACTGATGTGCTCAATAAACCATGACTGTGTTGCAGAAAACTGACTGAGGACCCAGCATAAGTCTGCTAATTAATCTGGTCCAGCTTCTGCTAGTGCAAGATTCCCCTGTACACTATATTTATTTTTTTCAGTCCTGTACAAAAAAAGGCAGAGAGTCTTTAAACATCTGATAACCCAATGCATAGTGGAAATGCTTCTCAGAGGCAAAGAGTAGAAACTAGGACTCCTGGGTTCTATTTTCAGTTCTGCCACTTACTATTTGACTATGGACAAAGCACCTACCCTCCCCACACTTCATTTCATTAAAAACAGATCAAGAGGGTATTGCAAGGTTATTATTTTTCTAATTACCCCAGAGTCCCTGCATGAAAGGCCTTTCAGGAAAGAGGAGATTTTTACAGAAAATAGTAATCCATCACTTAGTTGCCAAGAAATTACAAAACTCTGCAGACTGAACCATGAAGAAGATGTGTCACTGAAGCTTATTTCTACTTCTACATGACAAACACCTGAGCAAATCAGCTGTGGGAGTAAACATAATCAAAGGTTATTAGTTAATAAGTACTAATCTCCCACAAACACTTGTATACTAAAGCAGGCACCTTCAAAACAGAGGCTCCTTTGCAAAACGAATTTTGCTAAACCAAAGTTTGTTTTTTCTTGCCTGTTGCCCAGTCACTTTCAGTTGGTAATTGAGTACGTCCTAGAAAATGCACTCCAGAACTTTCTGTCAAATCAAAATTCCTTTTGTTTCTGTCAATTGCTCCAACTGCTCCACCACTGTTCAGAAGCAATGGTGGGTTTTGATCTGCTTAGATGACATCACTCATATGGTTAGTACTGCTCAGTTTGCTGTCACCCATCATCACAGGCTGAGCACAGTTTCCCTATCACGCAGGCCTTGCTGGAGAACGTGGCTTAGGTAGTTCTTGTACCAGACTGCCACATGCTGTGAGTCACTTGGGTCCGTCCCACATGCCACATTTCACGGAGTCCTCATTTGTGGAACTATGTTGTTCCATAACAACATGACTAACCTGTATCTTTTCAGTGATATGTTTTACGCTATGGACCTCTGAAAAACGGTACTGGCAAAGCAGAAGGGATTGTGTACTGCACAGCCTGGCATAGAGTGATTCGAGGTGTGAATGGCATTTACCTTTTCCAACACTGAACTGAACTGAAATGGCAAATCCTCAGTGCTATGGACACTTCAGTTAGGTGACAACTTTCCTGACATGCATGTCTTTTTCTTCCCCAGTCCGCAGAAGCAATTACCCAACAAGCCAATTCTGCATAATGTCCCCACTGGCTATGCAATACACAGTCAGTACACCAAAAGGTCTGTGTGAGTGGGGAGGATGCCATGTTAAAACTATTGAACTTAAAACTTTTAAGTTGTTTGCTTTGTCCTGTTAAACAACTATTGCACTCTACCTTGCATTGGGATGCATTCAGCAATGACAGCTGGGCTGAGTCCTTTAGGGTATCAGATACTGTACAGAAAAATGCTGCAACCATTAGCCAGCACACTTTTGTTTGTTTCTGAGAAGGTACAGTATCAAAGACATCTACTATCAAATCCAAGAAGAGCAAAAGGGTAGTTAAATGCCAGAGGGCTATGGAGGCTCAGGGTAGACGTTATGAAATCTGGGTTGAAATTTTCAAAGTAATTTGAGGAACTGCAATGCACACTGGAATCTCATTCTTGAGTGTCTCCTCCCAGTCTTCTACTGATGCTTCTAGGATATTCAGCGTCTAGAGAGAGAGCGAGCATTTGCTCACCTTTGTTCACTACTTCGAGAACTATTCGGATTTTACAAATTACTAGGGGAGCGGCAGGCTCAAGAAGCACTGAAACACCTTCCTTTCTTACAGAGTCTGTAGTCTTACTGAAGCTGACAGGAGTACTCACGTGTTTCAAGTCAAGCGCACGCTTAAGTAGCTATTATGTGAAGTCCCACCACAACTGAAGATTGTCTAAGTGGTGAAGTCACCACTGACCTCTGTGTCTCAGGCTGAAACACTCAATTGCCAACAAATGTGGGTATTTGGGGAATTAACTCATCTAGCATCGAATGGATTTCAGTATCTTTTCACAAAATGAGATGATGTTAGTGGGCAGTGATTCTAATGCCATTTACCAGCATTAGTTTATGTTCATGTGAAAATCTCCTTTCTTGTGGATTACAGTAAAGCAGAATTTATCAGAATTGCAGAGAAGCTGGGGACTTCTGCTTTTGATTTCTGATCACAGCTCTACCTTCTTCCACCAAGAAAATAGAAAATGATTAGTCATGTAGCGCCTATTGATTTAGTAGTCTTCATTTTAAAAATTATGTTTCCCAGTATTGTTCTTTTTTTATTATTATTACTGAAGCAAATTGTAAAACATTGAATTGGAAATTGGTTAACTCCTTCCTATCTCTGCTTTTATAGCTCATTTTCTCTCTGATTGAACAAAAGCCATAAACTGAGAGCTGTTTTCTCTAAACATAGGAAATAAAAGACAGGCTTCATAAGAACGTGTCATGCTCAGGTTACTTGTGCCTCTTTCATTCTCACCACCCACTGTAATTCCTTCCCTTCCTTCCCAACTTTTTTACCATAACCTTTCTATGAGAATATCTATTAACAGAAGCATACAGTACATAACTGCTGATAGTGAGGTGATTTGGCTAAACTGTCACATGAAAAATATTTTCTGTTCCTGTGACAAGGAGTGGAATAACAGCCTGGTTTGTCCCTTGGATCAGAGAGGCATCAGCTAATCTCACAACGTTGTTCCCCCTCCTCTACAGGGATGCTCTTCCTTCTCAAGGACTATTGGGATAAAGTGCAAAAGGAAGTCTCAGTCTGCCTTCTCTGGATGTATAATGATTTCCAGCGAGGAAGGCTCTGGAAAAGGGGAGAACATCACTGAAAGAGCAGAGAGAAAGTCTGTAAAGGTCCCTGGTCTACTTCTCCTCATCAAAAAAAAAAAAAAAAAAAAAAAAGTAGTGATATAAACAACAGATGGATCTCCTAGGTCATCAAATCCATTCCCTCAAATAATAAGTAATATGTCATATAAACCTTAATCCTTTGACTACTACCCCAGAAACCACTGCATTTTGCCCCCTTGAATGATCTCTGCAGTGTCCCTTTCCTGAAATATCAACAACAATCAGGCAGCTAAGAAGATTTGGATGGGAAAAAATCAGGACAATAGGATGGCTAATCTGGGCTTTGTATTGCGCCAGTAGAACTCAGAATGGTAAAAAGAAAATAATCTTCATGGAACTAATATGTGCTTGGAGCATAAAAGATAGCGGGGGACATACAGATTTACTCATGGATTCTGGTGGCAAGAGCATGGAAGTGCCAATCCATCTTGGACTGAAGTGGTGGCAGATGCTGCCTAGAAGAAAGGAGTGGTCTCCTGCTAGAATGCCACAAAAAGATATGAGTCATTACTAGAGTCAAAGCAAGTTGGTATGGATGGACAAGGGCTTCCAACCAACTTCGTAAGAGTGAAAAAACTGTTGTTTTGGTCAGAGATCTAGGACTGTGGGGATCTCAGAGGTGAACTCTAAGAACAGCAAAGGGGAGTAGTAAGATGAGGGTTTTGGTTGTGTTTGTATGCTGAGCTCCCAGTAAAGCCAGACTCCAAGAAGGACAGAAGAGCAGAAACCTACAGAATGAATACTGTGCTCACTCAGCACACTGTGCAGGAGTTGTAACGGTTCACCAACAGGTACTAATTTGCAGTCATTGTCCTAGATATTTGTCCAAAGCTTTGCTAAGCTGTTTTTCTTCTTTTCAGACTTTGCCCAGTGACCTTCATTTACTCTTTTTAACAGACAAGGCTGGGACAGGCAGGCATATATTGCCTAACTGGTAAAGATAAATAGATTCATAGAATTGTTAGGTCTGAATTGCATCCACAGCATGTGTGCTCTAAAGATATATACTTTAACTCAGCCAGAAGTTATGGGCTTAAAACAGGAATTTCTGGGTGAAATTCTCTGGCCTATGCCATGCAGCAAGCCAGACTCAATGATCTAATAGACACTTCTGGCTTTAAAAATCTGTGAATCTATGAAAAAAAAAGCCATCTGTTCTATGCTTTGCTTTTTCTCCAAGCCCATTATCTCTCCAGGCTATCTATATTCAGCTTTCAGCAGCCTCAGGCTTGAAGAGTTTTAGTGATTGTAATTCTACCACCATTTTGCACCTCCAAAGCTTTTGCAGGGAGGCCTCCAGGGACTGGAGTGAGACAAAGTCCAGTTGCAATCCCAGTTTACCAGTTAAATTGTAGGCTGACTGATTGCAATGGTATCTGTCATCAGCGCAGAACAACAGACAGAGCTGACTCCTGGGAACAAACCGACATGGAAACTTGTGTCACTAATAGCTAGAAATGGCATCAGAAATCTGAGATGTCTTAACAACAGTCTCAGGCTGTAGCTTCTTCCATTTTTATTTATATATTGTGCTTTTAATCAAATAGGCTTCCAGTTCACCAGCACCTTAATAACAACCCTGTAATCCATGCCCTGTACCTCCTCCTTAATACCTTGAGCCAGATTCCTACTAAAACCAGTGACATTTCATTGCCTGCAATGGGGCTATCTGAAATTTGCATACACCTAAGGGGAGAATCACGGCCCTCTTCTCCTAGTCCCTATTTCACCTTCACAAATGTTCATTTGTTATTATTTTTTTTAGGTTCTAATTTAACCAAGACATAGTTTCCGCTGCCTCTGGAATCAATATTTTCCTCTGTCTTTTGACAATTTTTTAAATTTTATTTTTACATGCGGTCTCCAAAAGGGTATAATTTACAGTTAATACCATGCAATCAAAGACAATGGCAGGATTCCTGTGAGTAGAGCAATCCTGGCTTCCTAATCATGGCTCTCATGCTCTACAGAAGAATTACAATCCTGCTCAAGGAACAGCGAATACCTGTTCCTACAAACACATGCAGCTTTGTACTTTAAAGTTGTATTGAATGAGGAAAATCTATGTCTCTCTTTGCTTAGAAGGATGTGACTACTTAAAGTTTAAGCACCCCTTGGGAGAGGCACCATGAGAAAAGAAGATTCCCAAGCTGGGCACAACATAGCCCATACTGCATTTTTGAATGTCATTTGCGTTCAGAAAGGATACCTTTAGGTGTGCAAGGTCATTTCCAGCACCATTTTGTGACAAAGACCAGCTATGTAGTGATTTCAGTGAGGCCCTGCCTCACTAGGAACTGATGCAAGATGACTAAATTCACATCTCATGGTCTGCTGAGTAATCATTATACCCAGCAGAGCAGTAATACCAAGTGTACTTCCTGCTATTTTCCACACTCAGGAGATGAGTCCCACATAATACCTCTAACTTAAAGAAAATAAAAGCAGAAAAATAAGGTAAGGGCTACTTTGGTTTTAGGTGATTCTGCAGGACTCAAATAAAGGGCAAGCACTGCGACCTTTGATGAAAGCGAGAGGAACGTGCCCTAAGACCTAGATGAACAGAACACACAAATTCTAGTTCATGTGTTAGGACATCCCTAAAACACACAGGTATGTGTGTGAGGCCGTTAGTGTCTCTGCTGCTGGAGAGGATGAGAGGGTTGAGCTTTCAGTTTTGGTGAAAGGAATATGGGTACATCATGGCACTGATGCATTTTGTTCTGCATTATTCTCTCTTAAGCACTGTCTTTCCCTTTCCTACTTGCAACAGCTTTTTTGGAGGACAATTACCTTCACTAAATGAAAATGACCAGAATGTGTCAAGGGTCAAGTAAAAAGCAATATACAAAGCAGTCAGAAATAAAGGAGTATAGGGTAGGGAGCAGTCCCATTCTTCACTTTCCACGAGGACAGAGACATTTAATCTGCTGCTGCAGCAACACCTATTCCACTAGTTGTGGAGTGGAGAGTAGCGGTGATCTTACTCTTTTACAGGGTGAGATCAAATGGAACAACATCAGGGTGGTTTGCTCGACATGTGAAGGCTTACGGACATTCACTGGGCAAATGGCTGGAGCAACACAAGAGGCTTCTATTCTCAGAGCTGTTTGTCACTCTCCCTCTGCCAAAGGAGGCAAGATTTGTAGCAGAATTGGTGGGAGCTGCTTAGACTATTTCAGAGCAAAGCCATTGACTTTGTACACTTGTACACGAAGGCAGCTCTTTGGCAAAACTGTTGGACTTCACCCTGTAAGCTGCAATGGCAGTAATCCTTGGAAAAGGAATCATAAAGACAAGCTGGAACAACTTTAATATCTTATTTTGCTCCACTCATTTACTAAGTCAACTTGGGTCAAAATGAGGTCTTAGCACATTTGGGGGAGCTTCTGTTCACACATTCTGAACTCTCTTGCTGCAACCAGTCTTTTCTCAATGAAATCAAAGTTTTCGAATCTTTATTTGCAATTCTCCAAAAGTACAAGATGCTATGCCTTTTTATCAGTGTCCCAGTAAGAAGAGGAAGTCTATTTACCTTGTCTCCCACTTTTAACCAAATCTAATATGACCTAAAATCAAGCAGCTCCTTGGATTCTCCTTTTTATGTTCTCATAGGAATTTATAGAGAATACAGAGTTCTACACATCAGAACAGACTATTCCCCTACAGCATCTCATCAAATGACTGTCAGGAAAAAAAAAAAATCTCTGTCCCACCTCAGAAGAGGCTGTCAAGCAATGAAGATATGCTAGCTATTTCCTCTAGTTTTATTGTTCCTGACCCAAACTCTATCTCAAGAAGTGTTTACATCGCAAATTGTTGATAATTGGGAGAATATACCAAGAGAAAGATCACACAGTATATGCCTTGTTTCCTGTATTATTCCCTAGCAATTTGCTACAGACTACTGTCAGAGAAGAGCCAGTATCACACACGCACAGAAGTCACATCAGGTAACACAAGGGAGATGCAAATAAATTGCAGAGAATCCAGAAAAGGTGCAGCAGAGTTGATGCAAAAATTCAGAGCTACTGGTTTTGATATGAGTTTCAGGGATTTTAGAGCGTATCTCTGAGAAGGGCAACCCAGGGAGAGAGGATAATGCTTCCTATATAGTGCATTCAAGAGGAACTGAAGGGGAACAAAGGCATGGCCAACAGTGTATCCATGTGCTGCAGACAGGCAATTACTCTATAAATCATAGTTAAAGGAGACCTCTACTAGCTAGCACTAGCCACAGTCCCTTACCTTCTCTGAGGGTCAGCCACTGTGATCACAGGCAAAGCCAGAGACTTGGCAGGGCAACAATTGATATACTAAGTACTGAGACAGATAGGCCAGCATCAGCACTAACCCCCAAGACCACAGGTCCCTGAAAAAGTAGGGGCATCTCCGCTGACTGAAGGTGCCTTGAGGGGACAACTTCTAAAATTGATGCAGATTAGATGATGGGATACCTGACCTGAAGGGGGGTGGCCACAAGGGCATGATGAGCTGTTCTTGAGAAGCACGGGCTAAACCACTTATCATGATGGTTTCATTGCAGGGAACAGTCATGCACTATTAGTGCTGAAAGATTTCCCAGCCCTAACGGCTAGGATTTTAAGAATCTATTTAACTTTGATAGTCTATAGCCCATCACTGGGAGTCTGCTTAAAGGTGTGATTGCTCTTCTTTGTATTGGAATTGCTGACAGATCCTTAACTATTATGGCGCTTACCAGCAGTAACCCATTTAAATAGAAAGAAAGAGGAGAGCGTAAATGGCTTGTGCTGTTTGAATTTGATTTACCCAGAAGCAGAAAAAAGTTCCATGTATAGATCCTTGCTACACTATCCAGACCACGAGTCTGCCCTGCTCTTTGTACTCTTTGTATACCAATATTCTATAAAGTTAGAAAATGCATTATCCTGGAGGAAGGATGCTACGCAGATGGGAATTTTGGTGCTGGTTGTTTTGAACTGCAATATGTGGCATTGTAATTCTGTGTCAGTGATTTAAATGCACTGATAGAGTTGGTGACAGCTTAAATGGCTCCAGCCCCCAGCCTTTCCTCACCCCTCCTCCCTGCCTGCGGTCTCTCTTACGGATGGAAGGCTGACAAGTTCTGTGCAGGAACAATGGAGAGCGGGAGAGTAGGTGGAGAGACCGGTAATTATTTAGGGTGGGGTTTTTCTAGTGTTGTTTTAAAATATGAGCAAATATGGAGACATTCCACCTTCTTTTCTCGTGCTGAAGTGCAACTAGCTGTGAATCGCAGGAGAGACTGCATGGCTATGCACCCCATTGCCCCTGCCCTCTAAGTGGGAGAAATGAAAAGAAAGAGAGAGAGAAGGTGACTGAGTGGCCCTCCAGGCTGCTTTCATCACCCTGTACCTGCTCTGCAGTGACAGGCTTCTGACACCAGCCAGCCATCTCTCTAAATCAATTGTCTGCTTCCTAGTTCCTTATTCCCTTCCCACCTCCTGCTAGTACACAGCAGTGCCCAGCACACTGTCTCACAAAAGAGACCTTCAGATGCCAGCTTTCCCCTCCTGTATTACTGAAGGTTAGCCAGGTGTGCTGCTCTGCTTGTTTGGAGCCACTCAAAGGGATGTGATGGGTCACTACCTGGATTCTTAGGAAGGCTGAAAGACAAAGTGGGCAACTGCAAGTGCAGGTGGTGAAAATTATCATCACTTCTCTTAAGATGCTTACCACGAAGGCTGTCACTCAAACACCAGAGGGGCAAGAAGACAAGTTAAGTCTGGAAAAATACAGATACAGAATACACACTGTGCAGGACTGAACCCCACTGGGAAATGAGGTATCAAAGCATCTTGTTATCACTGCCACTCCTATTAATAACATCAGCAACTTCAGGTACAACCTCAGCAACTCTGGAATGGTCTAAAAATATGGAGTGATGGATGGTGCAGTACCATGCTCCTGATTTACATTTGTTAGAAGCAAACATCTGCAACTCACTGAGAGTAAATATGTGATGCTGTCATCCCTAACTGGTGGGAATAAAAAATGTATTACCCTGCTCTTTATCATGTGCCCTGACTCTATTTACACTTTCTCTCTCTCATGCATGCTGATATAGGTATAATGGAAATGGAAAGGGTATGGAAAAGATATCCATCAGAGAGAGGAAAAGTCAGTGACTCATGCTAATCTTGTATCTTGGAAAAGTCAGTGGTCGGTGTGTTTATTTTGGACATCTAGACCTCAGCACTTCATGAGGTCACTCCTAGCACAAATTACATACTCAACTTCTTTGTATTAGACAGGTAACTGCACAGGTACTGGATGAAAAAAAAAGATGCCTTCTGTAAGACTCATGAGTCTCCCACTGTAAGCAGTAGCAGATTTCCAAAGCCCAGATTGATTGCATCCAACTTCAGCTACTTAAATTCAGCATCTGAGATGGAAACTTTATCATGCTAGGCTCCCTCTACAGTCAGGGGAGAAAGAAACACCTCCAGAGTTTAAAGCAGATCTTCCATAGCCTCTTGCTTTCCATGGACCATACGAAGAACCTAGGACAACCACATTCCTAGTTGAAGCATCTCAGTTAAGTGCCTAAAGTTACGTGGGATGAATCTAGATCAGCGTTGCCTGATTTCAGTTTGCATGCTACCCTCTCTGTCACTTCTGACAGGCGGATTCTCCCCTCTGGTTAGCCCACAGTGCCAAAGCCCACTGCTCATTCTCTTTATTTACAAGTTCCTTCATATTCCTTGAACTTAGGAGCAATTCTCCATAAATATCCCAAAAGGCACACAATCATTTTCCATCAAATTCCTTCTGTTTCAAAATCTACATTGTCAGGCAGGTTAGGCTGTTGCAATAGGGTGACTACTGTTGACTAACTCTGTACGAGGAAGAGTGGGTAGGTTAGGGACTTGTGCCCTTAGCGGAGGGAGAGCAATGACAACCACTGGAGGGGAAGAAGGGCTCAGAAGCTCAACAGAATGGATAATGTGGTCAGGGACACTTCTTAGCAGAGGATAACAGGGGGAGGCTCTGGAGGAGGGGGGAAGAAAGGGAGCACACAGGTGAGGAGGGCTGCTTCTGCAGTGCGGGTAGGTTAGGGTTACAAACTGCTGCAGACAGAGTTTGGCACCTGGTGTGTGGAGCGGGGTTGGACTCTGGTCAACCCTTGCCCAGCCATAGCTCTAGGGCAAGAAGAGCGGTACCAAAAAAGCTCTGCCAAACCACCTTAATGAAAAGACTGAAATTAGTGACACTCCCAGCTGCTTGTTTAGTATGACAATGTTTTTATTAGTGCTAAAATAGAAGGAGAAAGAGAAGGAGTGTTGTGTAAAGTGTGTGCTGGCCTTTGTGCCTGCTGCTGGGGGTGTGATCAACAACACCAGCTGGCAGCTCTTTGGTTAAGAAAAAAAAATAATACAGTCCTGGAGAATGCAATGTGAACAAGAGCAAGCAGAGCACTCAGCACAGGAAAAACAGCTGGCAAGGGACCCAGGCTGTCAAGGCACAAATTGCAGTCAAAGCCAATAAGAATTTCCTCCTAATGCACAGGAAGTTCTCTCCATCACTCCAGCTTCCCCACACACTCCTTCTGGGCCTCCCACCACCCTGCTTTTGGTAGCACAAATGCAGATACCTGTGGATCGGCAATTGTGGGAGATGTGCTGCCCATACACACCTTGGCCTGGAATACAACCATGGGGTGAGGAGTGGAGAGTGGGCTCTGGCACACACTGCAGGTATGCAAGTTTGGTGATTCATGCAAGGTTTGGGACTTGGGAATTTGTATCCTGGGAAAACAGCTCGTAGAGCAGAAAAATGTACATGGTCCTTTCCTGCAGACCCCCACTGCCATGGCAGCCTCAGGCTCCCATCCAGCTCTGGAAACTTATTTCACACACTCACAGCTCCACCTGCCATATCTGTCCTGCAATCCGATGCAGCTCAGCTGATTTCACTCAGTTCTGCCCTGAAGCTTCCCCTGTTTTTCCATTCTGCGCCACATAGATGATGCAAATCCAGTTCTTCACTGCAACACCCTCAAGTGTTCTAGAAGTCATTTTATTTGGATCAGTCAGCTATAGCCAAACTATGTGGTGTGTTGTTTGCAGTACACCTGTACTGATGCATTCACAGCATATTTATCACCAGAGAAGATGAGCAATTTTTTCTTCCCTTGATTTGAGATACTAATTAAACCTATTTTTATAGAGATTGAGGGCATTCAAAGCCTAAAGACCATCTTTGTGTCCTAAAGCCAACAAGGTGAGACAGAAGCAGGCTGCAGAAAGAGTCCATTAGCTTGGGAATGAACCCCTTCTCTGACACTGACCTACTCTGTGACTTTGAGCATCTTACTTTACCATGCGTGACAAATACCAATTAACTTGCTGCATATGCCACTAAGAAGTTGTTAGCATATACTGTGATGAGAAACGAAATGCAAGAACTTTGAAAAAATAAGCTGGGAGGTCAAATCTGGGCTAGAGTGCCTACCTGTATCTTTAACTGAGTGATAACTCAGACTCTGAAAGAAAAAAGGTGAGTTTAAAAAATTAAATCAAGAAATAATTGTGCAGCCTTTAGCTCTAGATAATGGCAGCGTGAGAAGTGGGATAATTAAATGATTGATATGATTTCAGAAAGAAACCACACTTTTCCTGGGCATGCACAAGGTTATCTGTGTCATTTAATTAACCTGCATGCAAGAGAGGAATTCTCTGCTGTTATCTCTTGATCCCAGTCCTGTGATGTCTGCTGAGGGTTATTTTTTGTTTTTGTTTTCAGAGCTAGGTTGTGGTTTGTTTTGTTTTTTTTTCTCTCTAGGGATCAGCAAGAGCTGAAGAGATTGCTACAAAACAGAAAAGAAATATCTTTTCAAGATTCTTTAGAATGGTACTAACTGGGGAATGCTTTATATCAGTTGTCTTGTGTGGTATACTGCTGAGCTTGCTGCCTCGGTTCCTTTCCTGTTGTGGGGAAACAACGTCATTTTGCTAGTTCAGCATTGCTGGTAAGGGGGAAGAGCAATCAGTGCAGCACCCTCTCATCTCCATGATGTAATCGAGCACAGGCTCCCTTACTGCCTCCTGCCTATTAACTGTGAGAGTCCTCTCAGCACCATCAATCTGCTTCAGCTATTGCTATGTTTCTTGGTTTCAGCCCTCTCCTACCTAACTCCTCACTCTGCAGGTCTTCCTTTTCCCCAGCACCATCCCTGAACAGGGATCTGTGCTTCGCTTCTCTTCTCTTCCCTGCAGGCAGCACCTCGTTTTTCCAGCTGCTCCGCTATCAGGCTTCAGTTTTATTTGCTCTTGACTCCCAAGATGCAGACAGAACTGTGCCTATCTAGAGAGAGAAATATGGGAATCTCTTGGGAGAGAACCAGACAAGCAGGGAGCTGAGGAGAGAACTCTAATGTGCAGGCCTGAGACCCTGGCAAAGGCGTCAGTCTTCCAGTGAAGCACATCAAAATTCAGAATGGTCTCAGCCAAACCAGCGTGGCTTCTTTGCTGTCATCTTTAGCAGAGATGCCAGTGAACGCCTCAGCCATGAAGACTCAGCTTCCTTCTATCTCCCCTGCACATGATGGAGGCTCATCCATAAGGTGGCACTGGGTGACAAAAACCTACCCCGATAGTTTTTGTTCTGTCCAAAACTCTGATCAGCCCAATATTTACATACAAGACAGACAGGGAGCTTAGGGATTGCTGCAAGAGTGGAAGGCTCTGCTCAAGCTTTGCTTTCAAATTTGGTCTTCCTAAAACACAACCCAAGCTGTGCATGCCACAAGCCAGCACTCCTGTTGAAGATGTCAAATAGCAATATAAATCATGAGAGCGATGAGTCTATATATAGTAGACAGGCATGTATAGGGGGAAAGGAAGTAAAAGAAAGAGAGAAGATAGACAGATAGATGTGTGCTGTAGAAATGTTTCTTAGAAGCTTTTGATGGTGCTCTTCTATCCTTGTCAGGAAAAACAGGAATATGTCTGAAAGCTCATATATATAAGACTCCCTCTCCAGCTTAAAATTCACCTCTGTGTCTTCCTGTTAGGTGTCTACATACAGACTCACTGGCATCGTGTATTTTTATACCATCTGACATTGCTGCATCAGCCCTCTAAGCAAGCCACAGAAATCAAAGGTTGCTTCTGCAAAGCCTCATTCACAGTAAAGGGAGCTGGAGATCTGTTTAAAAGAAATGATCCCTCCAATCTGGTCTGAATAGCAAGGCAGCTCTAGACTGAGAAGTGGCAGGGCACAGGGCTGTTCAGCTCGTGTTTCTGAACTGCTGTTCTTATTTTGAGATTTTTGTGATGTCTAAGCTTGCTGATACTTGCTTTGTGCCAGTACAGCAACCGTGATGCAATCCTATAGGATGTGGTCACCGAGGCTTTGAGGAATGGCAGTACTTGAAGCAGTTTTCAATGTTTAAAAATTAAAATTTGATGCTATACAGTACATATGCATTCTGGGAACCCTTCTTTCCTTCATCAAATGACTGATTTTGGTGGCAAATTAAAATCAGATTACTGAAATGGTTATCATCCCCACCCAACTGCAGAGTCCTCCTACCTTAATGCACCAGGCTGAAAACTGTGGTGGGTCAGGAGCTGATTCACAAGCAGATCAGACACCCATGCCTTGGGGGCAGTAGTGTCTGTCAGAGGAGAAGGAAAGAGAGATAGGAGAGGTAACCACTTCAAGTTGTCTGATCTTAATCTAGCATAATTCTGTCACACCCTTCAGGAAAACCTGTGTTGACCCTCTTCAAGCCTGAGACAACCTCAGAGGCCAAAACCAAGCCGGGATATCTGGACAGAACAGGTGCTGGGCAATCGCTGAACAGTTTTTTGTGGTGAGTGGGGCAGCCCTACTGTACTGGATTTCATATCTATGAGAAGACCAGGTTTTTCTCTAGAGAGGCTGATAAACTTAACAGCTGAATAATAGAAGAGAAACAGCTATGCAGTGATTTTTTGCAAGGGCATGTGGCAAATCACTAGCAGAGACAGAGTTAAAATTCAAGCTTCTGAAGTCCTAGTCCCATCCATTAGAACACATTGCCTGTAATCTAAGTGTAGTGCAAACATCCAATTGATAAGCTTTTTACAACAGAGATGACAAAATGGAGACTATAATCTCCTGGATATGCTGCTTTGTGGCCAGGAGAGGATTCTGTTGTAAATTATTTTTTTTTAAACTAGAAAGATTAGGCTGCTTCCCCTTGAATAATAAAATAGAAAAAGAGGACAAATTACATTTATCAGTTCTGTCCACAAACCAGACACAGTATTTGACCTCCTTGCCCCTTTCCTGGGTCTAGGAGAACCACAGGACTTGCGTGGGAAGTGTGGTGAGAGGCAGGCACAGGAGTGCTGCCAGCAGTGAGCAGTGCATGTCATGATGGGGACTCATCACAACTGTCAGCAGTGACTTAGTCCTTCTGGGTCAAGCTCCTGATGTAGAATGGAGTGAGCCCAAGCAGTGGTGACTTTGCTGTAGCAGGCCCAGTGTAAATATGACAGAAAGTCCTATGTGACTATGTAAGAAAGGTTCTTACGGAGCCTTCCCTCCTCATGGCAACCCTGCCTACAGAGCAGTGGCTACCCTTTCTCTTTCCGCTTTCAGAAAGGTGCAGAAGGACTGTCCTAAGGCATGAAATGACAGACCAAGGTCAAAGCCAAATAAGACAATGGGATTATTTTGAAAATTCATTCAAGAATACAACTTGTGGATATTCTAGGGGTGACATCTACAGATAAAATAATTATCTGCCCTGGAGAACAGCAGTCAGGAAAAGGATTATCAAGGAAGTATATATGAGCTACACAGGCACATTTCACTGCCATGAGATCTCAGTTTCCAGTTCACATGTTCCCAAAGGCTATTTATTCTTTTTAAAAGAATAGTTAGTCAAAACTAGGAGCCTGCAGAAGGGAAGAAAAATTACAGATACAATCAGCTATCTCTTCTGCAGTTGCTTGTATTTACAAGAATAAACAAAGCCTTGAATGTTAAAGGATTGGAGGATCCAGAAAAAAAGAGCTGAGGAAAAGTTTTCACCTGAGCCTCAGGTGAGATGGGGGATTTTCAGCAGAGTTCCTGGAATAGAGGTACCCCGTTAGACAGTGCACCCCAAAAGCAGTGCAATCCCTTGTCCTCTCTTCTGTTCTGAGACCTCATTGAAGAATTTCAATTGTTTGGCAAGTCACAAACCTGCCACAAAGCAGGAGATACACAAAGGTGTTGTGCTGCAAATGCAAGAGGTGCAGATTCAATGACAGCAGCACATGAGGAGGCCAAATGAGTGACACACACAATGTGTGTGACCTGACATTTGTGCAGTGTTCTAGAGAAACAAAAGGCAGACACATTTAGCCTACAGAGCCCCAGATAAGGCTCCTTGAGGAGCCTGGCTCAGGCTGAGGCACATGCTACAGAGTGCCTCAGAGAAAAGGCCAGAGGCTTGCTGTTTCACAGTGTATTTCTGAGTCACTGAAATGCTAAAGAAAGAAAGAAACAGCAAAATATTTTGCACAAACTTGAAGATGGAGAGGTAATAAACATTTCACAGTTCTATCCCTGCTCTTTCTGTTTCCTTCTATGGCACACCCGTGAGGTGTTTCAGTGCCATCAGCAAACTGAAGGAGCCTGAAACCACCTCCCTCCAACCACTAGCACTCACTCTCTCAAGCCTGTAGAGTCAGCAACGTTAAGAAAGCAGCTACAGAAGAGCATGTGACAACGAAATAAAGTTAATTTGCTGCAATGTAATATTTAACCAGAAGAAAATAACAGAGCAAGGCTCTAGCTTTTGGACTATTACCCATAATCCCTTGCACATGACAGCAGTGACAGAGTGTCAGCTTCCATATGCTGTATTACCGTGACACTTGCCATGCTAAACGCTGATTAGAATTAAAATGGAAATGACATCTATGTGCATTACTCTGCCATTAATCTTGATGCCCTACATTTTACGTTGACAGTGGGCTTTTGCAGGGGGAACATGAAAAGACAGGGGGTTGTAGGGGGTATTTTTGCAGTTGTTATTATAGAAGCAAATGTGGTTCTGAACGTGAGCATAAGAGAGTGCATTACAGGCCTCTTGGTATCTCAGAACAAAGACAAGGTCTTTGTACTGCCACTTGTTGGACAGAGAGCCCAGTTTCAGAAAATACTTGTATGATTGTGTGTGCAGTAAATTTCTGCCACTGAAATGGAAATTTGATGTGACATTAACATGAGTTTATTCAAATATTTGATTCAGGTGCCTGCAAATCACGTAACTACCTTTCGCTGTTACTGACTGTACCATAATTGTGTACACAAGTGATGTTCACAAATGGAGCATGGCTGATTAGAAAATGAGACCTATGAGATGAGATTCTTCCTAACTGCAGTGGAGCAGCTAAATGGAGAAGTTCACCTTCAGGAAAAGGGATGCACTGAATAGAGTCTTGTTCCAAGCCTATGGAAGGGTTAGTTTACATCAAACATCTGGGGTCTCTGAGGAATGCTACAGCAGTGACACAAGCCCTTTTGACTCATTTTGACAGTCCCCACCCACTGATTTAAAGCTAAGCCTCAAAGGCAGGTCAAGAACAGATCCTCTCTTCTCTAGTCTACTTCCTTATTGAGTTCTGTTTAAAGTCCCTTTCCTGACATAACACCATAAATGTCCCTTTCAAGAGGGGCAGATATTTTAAAAGCTCAGTAATTCTTTAGTGCAGAGGTTATCTATCGTCCACTACAGAACTGGAGTAGCCAGAACTCATCCTGGCTTAGATTAGGGCCTGTATCTGACCTGTCTCTCCAAGTCAAGTATCCTTGGTCCTCCTGCAGAACCACAGTCCAGAATGGGGAGTGGAAAATGTTTAAACTATTTCCCATTTTCCTGAAATCACCACCTCTTCCAACTCTTACACTGCCAATGAAAATTTTTCTTTTAAAAAACAATACAGGAAGACTGCAAGGCAGTTCAGGCTAAAACTAAAATAAAATTCAGCCATTTTTTCCCCTTTCCTCAGTACAAGATCTGCTTACACAGCAAAAGTCAACAACAAATGTAATGCACTACTGTTGCATGAAGGAGAAATACAACCGTAAGGGCTGTGCTGTGCCCTCCTAGCTGAGATGCCTTGCAGAGCTGCCTGATCCCATGTGCAGAAGCTCAGTGGGAGGGGTCCATCAGGCTCCATCAGGCTCTATCAGTGCCTAGGGGCTAGTTCACACCCTGACAGCTCTCCTGTGCTCCATCAGGAAGTGGTGGCATGGTTACTGTATTGGAGCCATTCTCCAATCTACCTGCTTGTCCTACCCAGCAGATCAGATGCAGGAAAATATTGAGACCCATGCTTCACTTTACCTATTCTTGTACCTGCAGTATGATAATTTAGGCACTCAGGTTTAAGGACGCGCCTATGTTGTTTGCCAAATCATGGTTGAATTCCAGAATCAAACCTGTAAAACTCACTAGAAAATGTTCTATCAAAATTTCTGGCACCCACCTTAACTCTGCCCCAAGCCCCTGGTCTCTCTTCTTTCTACCCACCCAGGCTCCAGGCATGATGGATAGCTTCCCTCTCCCTTATCTCATCCCTACAACACTAAGGCATAATGAAGGGCTTGGAGGAGAGGGAAGAAGATGCCTGTAGTGCCTGTAAAGTTGAAGATAACGTTTAAGCTTTGTTACACCGATGAGGCTGCATTAAGCTCCCACGACCTTGAGTGAGAGCTGCAGCTTGGGTTCCGCTCCTAAAGACTTTAACAAAGTGAAAAATTGTTTCAATACAAAAATGTGATATTGGGACATTGTTCATGCATATATTGAGCTTAAGTCAAATATTCTGTGTCCCCAAATCTGACTGATTAATAATTAGAACCAGAAATTCTGTCTTTACTCTAATGTGTTTAGGAAAACTGATGGATTTAATTTTTTTTATCAGCCAAAAGTAAGAAAATGTAATCTTTCTTAAAGTATCTAATACAACAATGCAGAATAATTAGTTTCTATGAAAACAGGCATAATGGGACAGAATAATAAATCACTTTCTGTTTTGTATCTGTCCGTCTGATGGAGGAGAGATTTACTATACAGTATAGTGCATGATGCTGTAGGAAATATCAGGCAATAGAAGAAATATATAAGGGGATAAAATATTTCGAGCTATGCATTATAAAGGAGCGTTTCATCTTGTGACAAAGCCTCAGGGATAGGTGCACATAATTTTCAGGCAAAAAGCAGCCCCTCTTGGGATTACAACTTGCCAAAATATGTTGGTGGCCCCTGAAACTCCGATTCTGCATCCTCCACGGCCATTTACTTCAACAGACCTGTGCACCTGCAGAGAGTTTTACTCTACCCTTTTCTTCCATCTCTCTTGGTGCCTTAGACATACTTATGAACTGAAAGGGGCTGTTCCATGCCCTTCACACTTGGGCAGCGTAATCCACAGTTTATATCTGGGCAACCAAGGCACAGTGAGACATACTGGCATGATCAAGGCCATGTGACAGGTAGCTAGCTGCCTGAGCCTGGATCAGAATCAAGTTCACTGCCAACAGACTTAACCCAAAGCCCTCTTAATTGAATTGCAAGGAATAACTCACAAATCTCAGGAGGAAGTGGGATTCTTCAGGTGCTACAGCTCTGTTTTACTTGTTCTAAGTTGTGCATCTGCTGCCTGTTTTAAGAGCTGGCCCAGCCTTAAAAGGTGACACTTTTCTTCAGTTTTCTTCTAGGAAAAGAACCAGAATGAAAGCAAGGAGGTTGATACCCTTGACGGTTCTCCAGGTACATTCATGAGGTGTCCAAAAGAGGCTTTTTGCTGGGAATTTTCATCCTACTTTCATTGACTGCTGCTAGAATATCACCTTTGTGCTGGTTCCATTTGGACTTGACTCCAAAGGCATGATTTAGTCTGACTCCTTTTACTGCAGGTGAGTTCACTCTGCTTTACCTTGCCAAACCAAAACAGAATCTGTTTCTGAGGGTTTAGTCAATACTTTCACAAAGAGCATTTTTCTTTCATCCTGGCTTCTACTCCCTTTCTTTGGAATTCTTTTGAGACCAAAAAGATGGTGGGAAAGACAAGAAATTTGACAAGGAAGAGTATATTTGATTAGGTCCTGTTTGGACGCATTCATACAGAGCTAGTGACTTGAAATACAGTCACACGGAGGAAGTTGTGCTGTTAGATTCAAATGTATAACTTTCCTTAGCCAATTTGACTCAATTCATATGGAAAGTCCAAGGGTCTATGTAATTCTTGCTGACTTCTCTGGAGCACAAGTCATGGTACACTTATCTTTTGCCTGGTGATGGTAAATGGTTTCCGGTTCTTCCTCCTTATAGTAGGGCATCTAAGAGCCCTTCCTTTCCATGAGTTGTCAATGTGCTATACACAGTTAGCAGTGATCCTCAGGAATAACAAGTTACACCTTTGCTTTTAGACAGCAATACTTCCATGGGTTAAAAAAATTTTTTTTGGTTTAAAAACCAAATGCATGCAAGAAGGACTTTACCTAGAACTGATAGGAAACTCGCTCTGTAGTGAAGCATGACATCTGTTTAGCAGTACATAGCAGCAATATACAATAGTTTGGGACTAGAAAGAAGAAATGAGCCACCTGGCCAAAATCAAAGCATGACTCTAAGTAGACAAATACAAATATTCACAGCTTACACAGGTATTCACTGCTAGAAGAGTGACTACAGATACTTTATTTCTTAGCTATTCGACATCTCTCCAATAACAGAGCACGCTCTACAGATCTGGTTTGGTTTCTATTCTATACAGAATCATTCGGGCCTATGCCTAATCCTGCACGATCACCTGCAATTCCATCATAACATACTTTTTTTCCCTGCACTCTTGGTACGCCACAGCCCAAACCTTTCCTATTTGCAAGGTCATCTGTGATTTACAGTTTAAAGGGATACAACCACTACAAACAGCACTAGCTAAAACATCAACAACGTTTCCTTCGCAAACTACAAGCACAGTAATCTGATCATGAGAGTTCTGTCAAAAAACTATCAATTGCTTTTAAATGCCACAAAAAGCAAGGAGAATGGGAACTGTGCAATGATCACACCACCTAGAAACAAATACCGTCTCCAGGTCAGCATACAACATCCCCCTCTACCAGATAAAACCCAGACAGATAAACTGTGTGTCAAAGCTGCTGTACAGTCTGGACTCCGTGCTTCCACAGCAGCAGACCAGAGCTTTGTTTGTGCTGCCCCTCTGCCACTCCTGGTATGCAGTATCTTCATAGCTTTCAAGTGCCCAAGCTAGTAGAGAGTTCCTTTTAACTTGCTGTATGATGTTACGGATGGCCAGTGTGAAATACAGTGGCTGGGACAGACTTGCGGAATGTGTCCTTCACTATGAAGGACTCCTTGCTTAGTTTTTCTTTCTCACTCCCAATGGGGGACACTTCTGGCCCAGACTTGGACTTGTTTACCCTTTAAGCTATTCCCAACTCTTGGTACCTATTCTCAAGCTGTCACAATCAGTGTCACAGGAAAATTACCACATAACACAGGTGACAAGTCACACCTACACTGCACAAAAGGCAAAATTAAGCAGTGATGTGTCAAATGGATCATATTTGTGTATCACCCAACACGTACAGTTCATAAAAACTGACATCTCTTCAGCAGCCAAAGGAAACAATAAATTACAGACCATGCAGGCTGAGGAACTGACAGGCTGTAACAGTGGCTAGCCCATTCTCAGGGCACAAAACCAATGCCTGCCTTCCTCTGCAAACTCTATATACTTGCCTACATAGATGGAATCTCTAATTTATGCTATGCCAGGGTATAAACATCCCAGAGAACATATCCAAGCATCCATATCTGCAGGTTGTCCCTCCCTCCATCTCTGGGTAACTACCTGCTCTGCTGCCTCTAAGCAATTCCCCCAGTGAAGTGGAACTGCTAGAAGAGGTGGACAGGCAGGTTGGGGGGTCGACAGCTGCTGCAGGTAGGAGCCTGGGACTTCAGAGTGCCAGATCCAGCTCCCTCCTCTGCCACTGACTTTGTGCGTACTTTGGTACAAGTCATCTAGTCTCCCTGTGCCTCAGTTCTCACTCTCAAACGAAAGAGCAGAACTGTCCTGCCAAATGAAGTATCATGAGAATAAGTATGTTAAACAATGCAAGCGCTCATATATTCTAACCTACATCAATACATTCTAGCTTAAGCACCTTAGACAGCCCAATAAAGGCTTTACCAAGCATCTAATGAAATCAATAAAGAGATGTCCACGGATTTCAGCAGGCAGTGATTAACCCCCTGCAAGAGAATGGGTGGTGTCTTCAGTGCCTGCATGGCCAAGAAATGTTTGTTGTTAGACTTCTCCCTTGCATTTTGCTTTTCTCAAAATACATCTTCAAATGTAGGAAGAATCTCAATCACTGACAGCTTTGAACTTAGAACTAGGTAGCTATATCGAAAAAGCAAAATAATAAGCTGCAAGCATCAAATAGAGGAAAGACAATACCAGGCTGGGACAATGGAGGTCTGAGTTCAAGTCTTTGCTCATTCACAGATTTCCTGCATAATCTTAGATGAGACATTTAGTTTCAGTATGCACCAGCTACTCATCTGCAAATCGAGGATGAATAATCATTCCTTTGCCCTTGCTTTCTATTTAAAGTGTAAGCTCTCAGGGGCTGAGGCTTCCACTTATTGTTGACAACTCTACATCAGCCCTGAAATGTTTCTCTGAATTGCAAAAAAACCTGTATTACAGCTGCAGAATATCTCTACTGTTTGTAAACAGTCTAGCCTGAGTCCAGAATATCCTCATGCACTGAGCACAGGCAATACGCTCTACTGGACCCTGTCATAGGCACAGTAGTTGAAGCACAGCATTGTGTTATGGAAGCAAGATCACTTCAGCAGCAGATTGTCCCTGTATATTTGCATAGGGCTGTGCCCTGCTAAATAAGATCCCCTTGATACAGATGTACTTGAGAGGGCAGTGCAGCAATGCTGGAGCCAGCTCTGTGAAAGTCAGCTCATATCTGGAAGCAATGGTATTATTTAGGAATTTGAAATGTCTGGTGCATTCTAGCCCTCTCTTGCTCCTGCTGAGGAAGCATCATTACATATATGTGGAGTGTGAGCCCTGAGCCCAACCAGAATGTTCAGGAAATGTCAAAGTAAAGGTAACAATGATGATAGAAAAACTCCCACACACAGGGTTAATCCCAATCTGATGACAGTATGGAGACAGACATCACCCAAATGTTCTATTCTCACTCCCTTTATGTCTCCAAGAGACTCTCTTCCAGATCCCTGTCCTCTGACAGGAAGAGGTAACAGAGCTCAAGTAAGATGTATTTATTAAAGACCATATAGAACCAAGGAGCCACATCTGCACAGTGGATTCAAGAAGATTAGGCCCATTTATTTCCTAAAGATGGGCTGCATGAAGAGAAAGTAAGCGAAGCCTGAAACACATCTTGTGTGAACGCAGGGTTGGTCATGAGCATCAAGCCATTTCTATTGCTCTACCACAGGAGATGCAAGAACAAAGAAATGGCTCCTGTGGGTGGGTTTAATTTTTTAACAAGTTACCATGTGGATCTTGTTCCAAATTTTGGGTGTTTATCTTTGTAATGTCTATTGCAAACACTGTAATTTTCCAGCAGCCAGGTACATTGAAAGCAAATGTACTAATAATGTGACATCATTATTTTTGTTCCATAGCAACATCCCCCCACACCCCTTACACCACAGGTTATAAGTCTGTAAAACTCTGCATTTTACAGCACTATAAAACTCCTCCAGCTGTTATAAATATATCGTTTTAAGCGCTTGCATTTAAAAAATGAAACAGAAAAATACCACTGAAAAGTTCAATGCTTTTTCTTCTTTGCATTCAATTGCATTAACTTTTTCCCTGCTGGTCTCCCAGACCCACTGCTGGGCTGGCAGATTTCCACGGAAACCAGGGGAACGTTCAAGAAGCGTGCAGGCTGCTTGTTGGTACAAAAGCATTTATTTTACCATGAGAGATGTCCAGTGGGGGTGAACTTCTACTAAAAGGATGAATCTTGCATGTTTGCCCACATAGCACGTGCATCTAGTTGGATGCAGGGCCATTGGCAATGGATTTGTAGAGATGGAATCCATCACGATGCTGTAAGATGGGACAATATAGTCACTGGTATAGTTGCTTCCTAATTGCAGGCAAAGGAACTGGTGCTGTGGCTATTGGTTATAACTCCACTTTATGACTCATTAAAGTTCTTAGCGAAGCACTTAATCCCACAGGGAATCTTTCATTTAGTCAATTGTTAGGTGGGGCAAGTCTTCACCAGAGGTGCAGCTGTAGGTGGGGCCAGTCTTCACTGAAGCAGGAGGTAAGGGCAGGGGAAGAGGCAGAGGCTAAACAGTGGCACGGGTCCAGGCCTTCTCTAAGGAGTGCACAAACACTGCAAGGGCAGGGACCGGGGAAAGCCTGCCTTGGGACAGCATCATCACTCGGCAATCCCCTTCTCAGTGATGCTTGTATTAAAAGAGCTCTTTCATTTCTGTTTTAGGTGTGATAGTTCAAGCAATGTCTATAAAATGATGAATTAAATATGCGCTATTTGAAACCAACAAAAGTTTTCCTGCCAATTTAAATTTGGGAAAGACACTTCAAGTCCAACAGGCATCCATGGAGTCTCTTTTGAGCCCAAAGAGAGGAAAATCTCAGCCTGAGCTTGTGGAAGCAGAAGCTAACTGTAGTCCTCAATCATCAGTGCCTCCCATCGTGAAAAAAAATAGTTCCTGGAAGAATATTGGCTGTTGTTGCTTCTCCTTAAGTTGAAATGCTCCAGAGCAGGGACTGGCTCTCACTCTGTACAGTGATGAGTGTACTCAGAGCCCTGATCACAGCTAAAAATCTAAAGATCTTGCTAGAACATAAGTAAAACCAGTATTAAATAATTGCAGGTGAGTTCCACCTGCCACCTCAGACATGCTGTAAGCTGGGACTCTCATTTTACTGGGCTGTGGATTTTACCATCACAAATGAGGCTTCTGATGTTCCCTTTTTTATGCATGTTATTATTATTTATATTTTCCTTGCCAGTGCTTGAAGCCATCATGACAGTGTATTGGGTAACGACAGGATAATTGTTTGGTTTATTGATCATTATAAACCATTCTGCATCTCTGCGTAATTTATAGCATTTAAAATACTCTCTCCTTTCCTCTCCATTCCCCTGTCGTGGGGGCAGCTAAGTAGATCAAAAGCCCACTGGCTATGAGCAATCCAATTAACAACAACAAAAAAGAAAAAAACTTTGGAAATGAATGAGTCCTTACACCATTTCTTTGATGGTTCCCTATTGATTCTTTCAAGGCACACAGAAAGTAAAAAATATGTAGCAGTTAGAATTGTGAAGACGTGAAAGTGCAGGAATAGCAACGGAGAAGAAGGAAGGAACGCTACTGAAGGGCTTGTTCATTCAAGTTCAGACTTTGCCACCAAGATGTTGTGCTAACGTACCAGGATGCCAACGTTACATTGTTGGGTCAGGACACGAGGCAACCATGGCTTACTGGGGCTCAGCCTGCAGTCTAACAGCAGGCTGATGCCCCACCATGGGCAATGGCCTCCAGTAGGTTCATCACAGCAGCTGATGGAAGCATAGCTTACCGTTGCAGCAGCCCACTGTGACACCACCCCTGTGTCCCATGACAGAGAAACAGCTGAGGCTCTCCATTACAACAGCAGTTTTATCCAGCCATTCATTTTCTGCCAGCTGTACTGCGATACTTCTATTTGTGCATGCAGCTAATGTTCTAGACACTTTATCTACAGTTTACCCAATGGGCACTTACTCAACCACCAAATAACCCCTCCAACTTCCTACTTACATTTTTACCCCGCTCCTCCAGAAAAAGGATCAGGCACCATTATAAAGACAGTACAGTACTGACACCAAGAATTTTCATGCATTTATACCTCAAATTACAGCAATTTTCTCTGTAGAGCCAGGGTTTTCGGCTGCAAGATGTAAGTAGATGTCAGCATGTCATAAGCACCCTGCTATTCACACACTGCTAAACAGTATGAGGTGTCCCAGCGGAATGAGAAGGGGATCACAGTACAGAATAGGCATATAATCATTGGAATAGGTGGTGCTTGCCTGACTCCTACTTGGAAATACCTGAAGAGACAGGAATTGGCTCATTTACGTGCTTGAAAAGTCACTAGAGTGTTCTGGGGCTGTTGAGGAAACCACTAAGAAATGAACTGGGAGCTGGAAGAGGTTCCTTATCCACTTTAATCTTTACCTATGAGTTTATAAGGAGATACTCACTGGCATTTTTATCTGTCCTTTCAGCAACTTGGTTAGGAGAGAATAGGAAAGGGGAAGGGAGGTAAGTTGCCCAATAGCCATTTTTTGCTGGTTACTGAACCACTAGATAGTAATCCAGTACTGCAGAAAAGTAAGGCAGGGGAGAACTCTTTGGAAGAGCCCTTTCTCCACCTGACGTTGCCATGTGAATGACGGAGTCAGGGCACTCCTGAGCTAGTTCCTCTCTGCAGGTATGTCTACTGTGCAATCAGGAATGTGATTGCAGCACATACTGGCACCCTTCAGCTAGTTCAAATTTAGACAGCGTACATAGCAAAAGCAATGCAGACAGAAGCACAGCGTGGCTTTATCCTATGCAGCAATTCTTTATTTATTGAAGATGGGAGCCTCCTGTGAAATGCCTGCATTGTGCCTCCATTTTGGCTGCCATCTGGTTGAACGTGGCTTGGTTACACCTATACACCACTGTCAAAAAGCAGGGAGAAGATTCTGGATGGAGCCTATATATTCACAGCATACACTGAAAATAAAAAAAAAATATAAAAATCATACTCATTTGGCCTTCCAGGATGTGCCATCATGCATGGCAATGTATAGATATTGGCTCATTTTGAACATAGCTCATAGCCTCCCATCACCTTTACATTCAGGATGAACATGTCCTCACATGGGTTTACTTGACAGCTCTTAGTGAAACCTTTATTCCTCTGCAGTACACATGATCAAGCTCAGCCCTGATTTTTCATGTTCCTTTGCATTCAAAATGAACTTGCCTCTTTTTCAAGGTTTACTTTCTGCCACGAGGCACAGGCATGACATAATCAAGAAATCCAAACTATGAGCACCTGACAGAAGATTTTCTCTGAAATACAGAACTACTTTATAGCAATCAATAAAGCACTAGAGTAAACCCAAGCCTGCAGTAGAAATTCTCCCAGCTGAAAGTAAGCTTAGCATCAGCTAAGGTGCCATCCCTGGAGGACTTAAAAGTATACATCAGAGAAGAAACTATTCAGTTGTCATTACACTAATTGCATCAGTCTCTGGTTGCCTTTGAAAACTCCAGTCTGCTAAATATTCCCTGTCCATTGCCTGTTTCCCACTCCTTGCCCAGGAAGAGAAAGGGGTACTTAGAACGATGCCAGAGTCATAAAGAAATCTCTGGAAACAGCACGAATCCAACCATGTTGGTTTGAACTCAGCGGAAGGGAAATTTCAGTCCCTTGAATGGTTTCATAATGCATCAGGGCACATCAGAAGCGAAGGAAACAGTCTGGCAGAATTGCATTAATTTTCATGAACCCAGCAGCCCTGGAAAATCATGAAAACTGCAACATAATGAAAGCCTGGAAGGGAAAAACCTGCCCTCTTCTTCACTGCTGGAGAATCTGAATGCGGATTCCATCAAAGGAGAGAGTCTGAGAATTTGAATAAAAATTAACCCTTTGGCTCATGGGACTGCAGGGTTGAAGAGTCACCATTCTCCTAGTTACTAGTCTGCCAAAAGAGATAAACTCCTGTATGAAAGCTGGCCATCTCTATGCAATTAGACCTTAGCACTCTGCATGTCACAATGAACTGCTG
>NW_009635909.1:6903-29461 GCF_000690535.1 Cariama cristata | reverse complement strand
GAATTAAGGAAGATATTTTCTTCTATCTTCATAGTATTCATCTTCTGCCCTCATTTCTCAGGGTCTGTCTCACTGATTTTAGTAGGAACAGGATACATGTGTTAGATTGATAATGACCTAGATGGATGAATGATGCTCCCAACAAAACAAACAAAAATACAGTTCCCTTCTCTTATGTGAAGTGACAAAAATCAAACCCATGTACAAACTCCTGCCAGATTGTATAAACAAGCTTACCCTTTCAGATATTTCAGTGTCCTATATTTTATTCAAAAGTTGCACCCCTAAACGTAAAAAGCAGGAATTGCCTACCTATTACTATTATTGTTACTGAACAGAAGAATGACTTAAATTCTGAAAACTATCTTAACACTTCAGAGTTGATATATCAACTACTTCATGCCTAGTTTGTGCCACTCTATTGTGATGAAGAAAGTTATGCCACTGAACGTAAGCACAGATAACATTCTGTAGGGCCTACAAGTGTACCTTGGTTTCATTCCTGTCTTTGCTGGTTGTGAAGCAGCCAGCAATTAGCTAACAGCAGTTGCTCTTCCGGGAGCTTTGCTGACATCATCTCCAATGCCAGGGAACAAACAAAGCTCTTTTTGCAGGATAAAAAGCACAACATGCATTGAGGTTGTTGTTGTTGTTAAACAAAAATAACCAAGCTAATTTCAGCTTCATTTAAAAGCATGGGAAATAATCATTGCTCAGTGAATGGGAAAGGACAAAATCAGTACAGAGAGAAATCATTTGCAGGGTCGTGAGAGACTTCTACAAGCAACGAGTACTGAAACTATTTTTAGTATCACTCAACAGTGCCCTTTAAATATCTACTGCTCCCTAGTACAAGGTTTTGGGAATCTTTCAATTCGAAGAATTTCTATATATGTATGTTTTTTCCATTTTATCCCCTTCCTCTCCTACATAATAAACATTTACAGACTAATAATATCATCATTTATAAAGCCTTGTTTGATCAAGTGACTTATTCACCTCAAAAAATTTAGCCCCCTTGGAAACCCACTCAGAATGCAGATCATTGCTGCGCTAGATGCTGTACATTTACAGAGGAAGAGACATCCATGATTTAATGGATATAGTAAAAAATTTGCAGATGTGCAAGTGAGACACAGAAATTAACAGCCCTTCTCCTGTTTGTCTAGAGTGCCAATCAGAGAGAAAGGATTGTAGCCACAGTTGCTGAGCCACTGTCCAATGCCTTAACCATAAAACCAAAGTGTTTACAAGACTTTGATTTTAATCACACTGGAACAAGCGCAGAGCTACTCTACTATCTCCGTGCGGCATCCCTAGAGATACCACTGTAACCCTAAAGATCATTTTGCTCAGAATGATCAGCATCCTGTTGACCACAGCATACCTCATTCATTTTCCTCCTGGTCATGGCATTTCCCATCCGCTGACCTTTCTCAGGAGCAGAGTGCTGGGATTTCTCACTGCCCCTGCATTTCAAACAGAAACACTGCTCACAAACAGGTGTTGGCCCTGAGCTCCAGGTGCATAACAAGGCCTCTCTTGACCTCCCATCTGCCCCACAAAGCAAGAATTAGATTCAAACCCTCCAGCAGTACAGAACAGAGCATGGCCTTGGCCATTTAAGGTACATGAACATCCCCAGACAGGACAGGATTCACAGAGCAACTGACTTGTCACACAGGCCTAATGGGGAACCCCCACCAGACAGTCTAGCATAACTATTCCCCCATTTGCAAGGGAGGAGCAACTAACCCTCATGAGGGGCGGGCTGGCCTCATTTCTTCCCTCAGGAGGACTACCGGCCCTTCTCCTTTCAAAGGCCCTGACCAAGATTCCCTCTCCACACACCAAACCCATGGGTGGACGCAGGACTGCCCTTCCAAAGCCCACTTCTAGCTATGCTGCCTGCCCTTCCCCACTCCCTCTGCCCTGGCCCTTCTTCCCCCCAGTGCTGCTGCAAAACTCACACAAGCCTGACCAGCTCCCCTTCTGTCACCGGTAACTCTACCCTCCATCCTCTCTTCAGGTGGTTCCTGGGCAGCTGCTCTCTTTCACAGAGCCAAGACCCCCTCACCACAGAACCCCTCCCCTGAGAATCTACTCTACATGCAGCCTCGGGGCTCTCTTTCCCCTCACGGCCTCGGGGCCGACCCCCTTAAAGGGCTGTTGCTCTCAGGGCTCTCTTGCTGACCGGCTGTTCCCCTCACAGTCCTGGGACTCCCTCACCATCTCTGAAGGGACCGCTCCCCTCATGGTGCCGGGGCGCCCTCCCCGGCTCGGAGAGGCCGTTCCCCTCGCGGTGCCGGGGCTCTCTGGCAAGCTGTCCCCTCACTGAGGCGGGAGGAGAAGCCCGCCCAGCGGCTGGCCCCTCACACAGCAGGGCCCAAGTGAGGACGGATGCCTGGAGCTGTCCTGCGGCTCGGGAACGGGGGTCTCTGGATGTGTTCGCATGGCTGAATAACCGCGAAATGCCCTGGCACAGGTGAGGCACGAGTGGTGTTGGGGCGTGACCGGGTGGGCGGGAAGCCGAGGAGCAAAGAGCAGTCCCTCGGGAGGGATGGGGGGTGCCGCATAAGCACTAGATGTGCAAAGTGGGTATCAGGGAGAAAATGACCATGTGTTTGTGTAATCTTATGCAAATTGATGTATATTTATGTAAATTTGTGTTAAGTAGATTCTACTGATGCTCTGGTTTCAAATATTGGTAGGTATGTGCTAATACATATAATACACACTTAAAACTCTCCAGCAAGGCACTGTGACCCAGTCAGTACATTACTACACACACAGGCAATGTGCTGTCTTTTAGGTAAGACAGAAAACTAAAGTATCCCCAACTGTTTGAGGTTTTAACACAGCTGTTAGGTGTATTTGATCTAGTGTTCTGGCCAAATTCCAGTGAGTATAATTATACCTCATCTACCTACTCCAGCTCTCCCACCAGCTTTACCTGGTAAAATGTTTTTCTGTTTTCTTCTGGTACACAGTGTTAAATATCTACTATTACCCCAGAGACTCATACACGGGTTAGCTGTTCCCCATCTCTGGAAGGTGCCAGTACTTCAGCTGGGAAAGTTTCAGGGAGTGTGTGTTTCCCATCTCTGTGACTGAAAGGGAAATCAAAGGGTCAATTAGATGCTAGCAATTTTAATTTGCATGGTGAGTATTCTCCTGCTTCAGTGTTGACTTGTCAAGGTGCCCAAAGTTGTTTCTGATTTGTAGGGGAGTTTATGTTCTAAGCCTAGAAATGTTTGTGAAATTGATTTGTAGCTCAATATATACATGTAATAATGCCTGCATATATGAATGTATGGAAAGTGACTCTGTAACCAAATAATCAATGGATGTTGTTAAGTTACTGAATTAAGGTTGAGACAGAATTAAGGTGCTAAGGAAAAGCTCTGAAATTATTGTTGTGCTAAATGTATGTCTTGAAACATGCAGTGGAACTGATTCAAGCTTTGCTTCAGAGCTGGGACTGATAGGTACCAATGTTCAGAACGTCTCGGAAGCTGAATGTGGCAGAGGACTACAAAAGACCTGGTCAAGTGTTGTTGAAGATGACATCAAGAGGGCATGGCCACCTGTAAACTGAAGAGAACCTCTGTGTTGTCTCATGAATTGAAGTTGAAATAAATTGTAAACAATACTGAGTTGAGGGATTTGATTTGATTCAGAGTTTCAGAGCAAATATTAAATAGCCTAGAAAGTGAAATGTATGCCTTGTTTTATATTCATAAGAGTGTTTTTCTATGTGCATTAATTTAGTTGCATAATGAGTGACTAAAATCTTCCTTTTCCCCAAAAGCACTTTTAAAAATTGCTACTAAATTTCCAGATATTCCTATGTGCTCTCTAAAAGGAAATAAAAATGCAATTAAAGGGAATGCTAATTTCCTCAGGACTAGAACACACAGGAGGATGGATCATAGCTGGATATCTGCTTCTGGTCTGCTTGGTGGGTCTGGGCAAATTGGCTCTCCATGCTTGCTTCTGTTTTTGTAAAATGAAGATTATGTCTCTAACTTTGTAAGGTATTTTAAGACTTAATGGTGAAAAGTGTTGTAAAAGTGTTAGATACTATTAAAGGTGTTTAGGATTTTCATTTAAAATTAAAGAAGATAAGAGTTTAGACATTAGAAATTAAAGCTGTACTGATAACATCAGATCCTGTGTCAAGCACTTTTTCATTTTTCAAAATGGCTTAAAGTAAACCATTCTGATGGTATGTCTGCAGTGTGTGAATCAGAGTGATGTTTTCCAACAACAAAAAAGAGGGAAATTAGTCTTTGTTTCCATTAATTTCTCTGCTGCTTTAAGGAGATATGCTTTGGGTTATTTTCCTTTGGGAACAATCTTAAATTTCTTTTTTGTTCATTATAGATCTCTTCTGCATCTTTTTGTTGTGTAAGACATTATTCTAATTCAGAGATTTTCACAATCAGCATCTTATTTAGTATTTTTAAAAATCACTTTTTTCAGCTTTTGAACTTTTATACTCTGAAAACATGGTTAAAGAAGCCAGAATCTCCTGGGTAATGGCAATAGAGAAACCCTGAGAATGGTATGGATACCAAAGGTGAAAGAGGGCAGATTTTCCTGCCTTCACTAGATAAGTGGAAATTTCTCACCAGATCTATAGTACTTTCTGGACAACTGAGGCAGGATTTTGGTGTAAGTTATTTAATAAATAGTCATTGGTATTGACACTTCTCATAATTTTATTATGTCTGGAAATATTTAATGTTTTTTCTTAAATTGGTATAATCTGGAGTAATTTGAACCTCAGCTTTTATTTTTTAAGAAAGTGTATTTCTAAACTTGATAATAGCAAAATTAGAAGCTTGCAGACTTGTTCAGCATGTGCCATTAGACCTGAGAATTCAGAAAGGGCTGTACAAAAGCTGTGGTATGTGCACACACATGTGTAACAATTTTACAACAAATGGAGTTAGTCCCCTGGAATAGAAAAGTAAACTCTGTATTGGTGCTGTGTTGTGTACTTGCATTCTCTGCCTTGGTCGGTACAACCATATTTGCCTTTGCGCAGAGAAGACCGCAGGAACTGCAGCATTCCCTGGCATCCTCTTTGATGCTGTGGCCTCCTTGGACTTGTGCATGGGGATTCTCATCTGAAGGCTGACAGGCCACTTGAATGCTGCTAAGATCATTTTGCTGTTTCTTCACTGGAATAATTTTCACAGCAACTAAAATACTTTTGCAAAAGTCATATTCTTTTCTGAGATTTGTCTTGGATTACTGCAATGATACGCGATATATTAAAAGGATTTGCCTTGTATTGTGATTGGCCTCCATCCTGGCCAGCACAGCAGGGCTTGAGCTTGGTTCTGTAGAATTAACAACTGTGAGCTGCTGTTGTGTGAGCTTCAAGCTCTAGCAAGCCCATATTCTCTGTGGTTGGGTGCAGAGGGGTCTTGTAACAAATGCTCACCTCTAGGTTACGCCATGGCATTTTGTTTCCTCCTTCCTCCCAGGTTTGTTCCTTAGACATTCCCAGATGTTTACTCATGGAATGGTGTTGCCCTGGAGTGTCATTTGTGACATTTGGATTCGCTGGAATAGGGAAATGGTACATTTCACAGGTTTGTCCTTTCAAGAGTTTAAGGTCGTACATATATTAAATGTGAATCTGTCAATCAGTGTGGAAGAGAATACCACTGCGATAGTAACACTGTGCTGAATTGCACTTGGAGCTGAGAGCCAGAACGTCTGCAATTCCAGTTCTTTGGCCTATGCTGTTGCATTACCTTGGGCAAATCACTACATCTCCATCTCTAGCCTAACACACTAGAACATTTGGCGTGGGCCTCAAAGAAAAGCAATCATCTCCATAAATCTTTGGAGCTATCTACTTTCTGAAGGCATATCCCTCGTTGGGTAGAATTAGGAAGTGATCATCATGTCTACATAAATCCCCTGGCCTTGGCTTAGCGTCCAAAGTCCGTTGTTTAGGACACAGCTTCACGGTGCACAGGGGCGTGGGGTCTCTGCACGTTTCAGCTGCAATAAGTACATGCTGATTTCTCTGGGTCATATTCTTCCTTGTCGTAGTACAGTTCACTCCTTGATCTCCCAGCCTCCTTTTGTCTGTCTGTAAAATCTGACATGTCCCTACTCTGCTGCGGAATGCACTGGAAAGACCTAGCTAGAGAGGCTAATAACACTCTTTATTTTACTCACCTCCCAGGGGTCTAGGAGAGTTAATGTCTGCACAGTTCCTTGGCAAATGTAAAAGAGCTTAGCTTCGTTATATATTGATTTATGTGCAAGAAAACCACACAAAATAATAGAATATGCAATGTACTTAAAATGTTCTGTAGGCAGAGGAGGGAAACATCTTAAATCTAACCTTAAAACATGGCACAAGTCATGTGAATGAACTGCAGTTAGGTGGGCTTCCCACCAAATCCAGCACAAATGGGAAAAGGTCCTATATTTGGAAATAGCACAGAGCCCAAAGGGGGCTGCGTCTAGATGAGAATTCCCACATGGAGACAGAGACACGAATTAAATTAGAACAGATATTAGAGCTCTGGGCCAGATTCATATCCTCACTGCAGCAAAGTAAACCAGAGAAGTGCCAGCAAATCACTGATGTAACGCCAGCTTGAGTGAGAGGAGAATCAATCCACAGGTAATAAGGGCAGCATCAGTGCCTGCCTAGGGTTTCTCCTGTGCTTTGTCCTAATTATGAGTAGATTAATAGCATGCTGAAATACAAAACAGATTTATGAGCCATTGCCATCTCCCTTTGCATTGCTGTACAGCTGACTCAACAGTACTCTTACTCCTTGGCTAGAAGGTCAACTTAGGTTTTACTAAGCTAGGGCTGGGGCTCAGACTCAAAGACATGCTGCCTTACTGAATGCTGCTGCTAGGATAAATGCTAAACTGAAGTCCCATCTGCTCTCTCTATATCCTGTCCAGATAGATATTTAAGATCCCACAGCGCATCTTGAATAGAGGATAACCCTATATATCTAGCCAGTGTTCTTCCTTCATTACAAAAGGCTCAGACCAGCTTGTATTTGAAGTCAGCAGAATTACTTCTATGTTTTCTTGCAAAACCAGTATCTTTCCAGACTGGAAATACTGAACCTGGAATCGGAAAGGAGCAACGTGTAAAATGAAAGAGGCAATATTATGTGTTGGTCATTGAAGAAAATAAGGAAAAACACTGTGGTGAGATTACTGTATGCTTTTGCTTGAAGACTATTTACTGACTGTAGTATACCTATAACAGTGCATTGCCTTTTGGGGAAAGAAAATGGGATGATGCACAAAGCAGATGACTAGCCACAAGATTTCCTGAATTCTCTTCTCAGTGTTGCCACTAATGCACTGTAGGCAAGTTCTTTCATCTCTCCGTGCCTCCATTCCATGACCTGTAAATAGTAATAGTAATAATTTGCTGGTTTTCAGCCTGGCTGTGAAACTTGACCTGTTACCATTAACAAAAGGTTTTGACATTCTCAAGTGGGAAGAGGGATGGGTTCAGCTGCATGTTCACTCTGGGTTGCTGATTGCTAGAAGGTAGAAGGATGTCTCAAGAGAAAGATCACATGATACTTCTCTTGTTTCTTATCTATTTCCTCACCCCCACCCCAAGGAAGCAGTTCTGTTCTTAGACCTTTCATTCTGTGCTTGACAAAAATCACAATTGCTTTGTACCGAAACCTTATTGTCCAACTTTCTTCATCAGCATATGCAGCTTTTTCCTCAGTAGGCACTTGTCTTTTAGAGAAATGTTGCAGATTTGCTTTTCTCTCTGCTTTCATTGCAGCAGCCTTTTTTGGGGCAAAATTCTCACTCTCCTTAAGCAGGAATTTGCTTGAAGAGCTAAGTCAAGGCTCTAGCACTAACCCACCTGGAAGGAGCGTGCACACACTCCTTTGAGAAAAGAGAGCATGCCACTGGGCACTGCATTAGAACTTAGTACCTTAGTTTGTTAGTGAATTTCTCAGCCTCCACCAAAGATGCTGCTGGTTGGATACAATTGACAGAGTAACTTTTGCCCCATATACAATCCATATATTGTCACAGAGAAATTTCAGGGTGAGGACATTAAACCAACTTTGCGATAAGGTTTTCTCAGTTCTTCTGCACTGCTGGGATGCAGGTATAAAATCAGCATGCAGGTAGAAGGGTAAAAGAGCCTCTTCTACCCTTACCTCTTTCTTTTCATGGGACATCAGATGTGCATCATAGTGTTTGATACCCCTGATAGAGTAACATCCGCATCTATCCTAGTAATTTTTCTTCCGGGCTCAAGGCTAACTCAAACTTTGCTGTTATTTTAGGGACAATGTGGGGAAGGTAGATGTGGGCATGGCATCCACAGCCCTCTGGATCCAACACCTGAAATCTCACGCTTCTGCTGGCCCCTGATCCAGCTGATAGACTGCAGCAAGACTGCTTCTCTTGGCATCAGTGCCTCCCTGCTCATGGCCAAAGCTGGAGTTCTGTAAACAGATCTCATCCTGGCATATGTTATATTGCCATACAGGCAACACTGTTCTAACTGATTAATAACAAGCAGCTTGATAGGATTTGGGGAGGCACTGGAGTAATTAGTAAGATAAGGCCAGGTTTCTTTGTGCTGCACTTTCACGGATGACAAAAGCTTTCCCCCTGAAGAGTTTCACTGATAAATCTGTGTATAATAATAATATTAATAATAAAAGCTTTTTGCTAAAATGCAAGTTAAATATTCCTTTAGGCAATAAGAGGAAAGGAAGTGTTCAAGCCCTGGTACTGATGGGAGGCCAGGAGAATGGAAGAGGAGAGGAAGATATGTCAAAGCTGCGCTGCTAGGAAAGGACCTGCTTTTCCAGCTCTGCTGATAGCAAGGTTTGGGATTTAATGTTCTAACAGCTAGCATGTTCATCTTGGTAGGCACGCTGGCAGGGCTGACCGTTCAGTGCTTACAGCCTGGGCTGTCCATGCATCACCTGGGCACAACGTGCTGATTTCCTCTGGCAAGGCAATGAAGTGGATTGCTGTTCTAAACTGGGCCCTTCTCTGCCCTTCCGTGGAGTCCTTCCCACTTACACGGATCCAGAGATCTGCAACGTACAAACTGTATGGGGCGACTTTCAGCTTCCTGTTTAGCTGCTGGCAGTGGGACCATAAAAACTGAGTATTTCTTATTCCTCTTCTCAGCAGGCATAGTTTCTGTTAGCTATAGTGAGAAATTATGAGTGTGGGTTTGACTCATACAGAATAAGTGACCAGGTATCAAAATTTTAAAATAAAAAAAAGTAAGTAAAAGGCTACAAATGTTGCCAAAGTGACAACTGTTCATTTACTAAAAATATCTTTTAATATTGCTGGAACTTTTAAAATAATCTAATTTATATGGAATATTCCTCACTAATTGAAGCTGTCTCTTTTTTTATTAAATAGAAAGGTTACAAAAAAGTATATTGACGTTTTGAGAGTGATTCCTCTCAGCAGCACATTGACTGTTATGAATAGGATTTTACATGATGCAAGCCCCTAAATGCCAACAGTGATATGAAGAAACCTGCAGATTCTCGTAATTTTAAATGCAATAGGCAAGGCTTTGGGCTATTGCATCCCCTTTCTGGAGATCATTGTTGTAAAGCTCAAAGTGTTGTTTAGCCCTTGGTGTTCTCATTTATTTGCACAGCTTTTTCTGAAAGCAGAAGTTTGAAAAATGAAAGTCTTTCAAGAATAATCACTCTCTAAACACTTAATGCTGCTGTGACAGCACTGTCTATCACTCAAGATTTAACTTTGGAAATCCACATAACATAGAGAAAAAAACCTTTTCCAATTAGCCGAGACTGGAGGCAGATTAGTTCTCGAATGCAGCATTGAGAGATGCCAGGGTGTATATTAATGGACCACAGGAGCTGACTTCTGGCCATAATTCTGACTGCATTGGGTGGCGTGTAAAATGGAAACAGCAGCTTTCCCACCCAGAGATGCAGTACTAGCTAGTTAATGTGAGCTACCCTTGGGTATATCTCATAGGTCTTAGTGATCTACAAACCTGTCAAGTACAAAATATGTCATCCTCATTCTTTTATATAGATGGGGAACTTGAGATGTGGAGAGGTTAATAGATTGCCCAAGGTCCTACTGTTCTTTTGGCAGACCAAAGAATAGCCCCCATGCCTTCTGTCTCTACTTTTATGGACACGTGCACATGTTCAAGTCCTAGCCACAAAGTCTGTTGAACAAACTTTTTCCCTTTTTTGATCTTTGGGACCTGATTGGCACACGCCTTCATGATCACTGGTGTTGCAAAATTAACAGTCTTTAAAATCTTTTATAGTGTAATTCTCTTCATTAGAGCAAAGAGACGGTTTTTCCCAGTCAGCAAGATATTGATGTTTAGATCCATGGTGGAACAAGGCTTATAGCAATTCTTGCATCGAGAGTGTAACATGGCTTTTTTCAGATCTGTAGCACAGACTTCCTTCACTTGAGCTAACAGCGTACATTGTTATACTGCTATATGTCATATGATCCTGACATTAAAGGATGCAGAATAAAGAAATAATCAGATGCACACTGTCAGGAAATTTTGCAATCCTGGCTGACAATAGATGACGTTGGAGGGATGGGTTCAGTTTCAAGTCTGTGCTGTAGTTCCCTTGCTCTTGGTCAGTTCTCTCTCTTCTTGAGCTTTCCACTCTCCCCCAGCTTTTATCCTGATGTCTTTTTTTCACTCATTCCATCAACAAGCAAAATTCCATCAGTTCCAACTCACTTTTCCAAATTTCCGTCTCCCTTCCTTTTAGTTGCCCTGTGCTTGCTTTCCCTCGAAGCCTTCTTTTGATCCTACACACCTCATCCTCTGCCATCTGCTTGGCCCATAACCTGACTTCTTCCCTCTGCACTCCCAGCCAGTCTTGGGGCTCTTTCTCCCACCCCCTTTGTGCCTTTTTAGCTCCCCACTCTAACTCTAGTCCCTTCTGTTACCTTACTACACTTTTTTTTTTACTGGAGATGGCAAAAGACATATTCCCATTCACAGTGCCATATGTGAGAAAGAGCTAAGCAACCTTAACCATAGGCATTGTTACCAGTAATACATATTTATATTTTATTTAGGTACACAATATTCTTTCAGAATAATTAGATCTAAAGATTACAGGACATTAAATGACCGAAATAATTTAATCTGTTGATAAGAAAATAGAAGATGGATTGAATAAGAAGCAAATGCTGTAGGGGGAAAAAACAAACAACAAAAGCAATAAACAAACCACAGCATGACATAGGTAAATTGAATGGCATCCTTGGACAGTCCTATGTAAACCTCTCAAAAGAACCATATTCTGGGCTCCTTCTTATTGAATAGGCAGTTATTACTTGGTTTCTTCCAGATGCTTCTAATTGCTCTATCTGTGACCGCTGTTCTGGGATTTTGGAGGGTTGTTTTTTACCTCAGTATTTTGTGGTGGAAGGACAGGAAGAATGAGATGCGGTCTGACCAAAGGACCAGGTTCTAGGAACTCTCTTATTCTTACCCTGCTCTGAAATAGGCTCTCACTGCTTCGTGGGCTAATCACCTAGCATCAATCTCTTCAGCTTCTTCAGTTTTCTAAGACAGAGATAGCAGTATTGATCAAACTACTGCAGAAGGTTATTGCACCAGGACTCATTTGTGTTAAGTAGGATGACACTATAGCTTTGGCTTCTCCTGCTGATTTTGGTAGGAAAGTTAGTTATATTTTGCACCTCTGCTTGCTTCCAAGAAGTTATTGCACTGCTGAGCAAAGATGTGCTTGCAGTCCCTGTACCTACTGTGTTGCTTTTATTAGGACTACTACATTAGAGCCTTGGTGACCAGACGAAAAATAGGGCATAGCTGAAACAGTTCCAGGGAAACGAAGCTTCACGGAGAAGATAATAGCAAAGCAAAGCGTAGATTCTAGCTTTCATATGTCTCAAGCTACTGTTGTAACTACTGGGCCAGATTCCCGAGCACTCTGAAGCCTCTTTTTCTTCGGAATGCAGGAACAAGGATTGAATTAAAAGCTGGCTGTCTGTGGGACAATATAAGCCACCAGGCCAGTGATACTTTGTTGGGTTTTTTTTGGACTGTAGTCATAACCAGTTTTATACTGATAAAAGATGTGGGCTTTACACTTTGGACGGCCCACTGAATGGGTATAAATAACATAAACTGTGCGAGTGCTGCTTGTATAAAATTGGAGAGACCAACTCAAACTGCACAAGGGCCAGTTTGGTCTGTGTACTTTCCTTAATTTCTTGTAGAAAATGCCAGTAAGGATACCAGATCAAAGAGAATTTTTGGATGTGAATTCTGATTACTGCAGACCGAACTACAATATATGGGGCACATAAATCTGTCACACAAAACCATCCAAACAGTATGGTTTTCATTAAATTGTTTGCAGGTGGATCTGGTGAGAGTAGACCAAAACATCCAGGTGTTTTTACTCATCTCTGAGATGGGGCAACCCACTTTTAAATAATTTATTTTACATATTTAGCAGTACTTATACCGGCTTTTAGTATTGCAGTTTCTCACACCACCTGTCCAACATTTGCCTATTTCTTCTTGCTTCAAGTAACTACTTGAGACTTAATGGCAGCCATCAGTCTGTGGACAGAGTACAGGGGTAGGCATTGAGGTATATTCAGGTTGGTTTTCACTAGAAAAAGGAACAATCTCCTCCCCAGTGCCAGGAATGCACACAGAAGTAACAGACTAATGTTCCTACATTGCCAAGGAAAAGAAAAGAAGAGCACATTTGCTAAGAAGAGAAACCCTAATAAATACTAAAGAGATAAAATTATAGTCTACGGTTAGGTCAGAACATTAACAGTTGGGCAATATGGATCCTATTAACAACTGAACATTTTATAGCAGATATTATGCATGTAAAAAATGTCAGCTGATTATAAACATTGGCTTATTTTACACAAGAAAACTGCTGCCCAAAGCTAGTATGTTCAAGTCATCACTAAATAAATCCCAGTTAGAGTGAGTGACTGTAGAGGATTAGGTTTAAACGTAACTATTCCTGCTTTGGGCCCAGGGAGTGTGCCAGGCGCTCTCTCAAGGTCCTTCCAGTCTTACTTTCCAAGACTCAGTAATGTCAGTGACTTTACAATGGGAACTTTCTCGAGTTTCTACAACAGTGAAGATAGCATAATAATGTTTACATTTCCTAGGGGTATAACAAGAAGCTAAATCAAATAATATCATCAAGCCTTGCTATTCAAATAATGTTAGAGCTCTGAATTTCACCAGCTTGGGTCAAAAATGACAAACTCCTAGCTCTTCAGGTTTGCCTTCTGGGTTCCGAAACCGTTGAGTTCATTTGGCTCCATGGGAACTCTGAGGACCAGGAAATTCCTTTTTTCCCTAGCAGAATCTCTAGATACATCACAAAAATCCAACAAAAATCACCACCACTGTTTGTGCATAAAGCAAATCTGTTGAGATCCCTGTAAGCAAGGTAGTAAAGAGGCATAAGTTATTGTATCCAAGAACTACCAAGGGACTGTGAGGGTTTTGGCACATCGGACTTTCCTTCATAGTTAACCAAATGGTCTAAACACAGTGAGCTCTGCGTGCCTGTGGAGCTGCTCTGAGCACTCACCTTCACAGGTTTGAGGCAGACTTTCTTAGGGCAGTATTCTCCTATGAGGGCAGCCAAAACTGTAGATGTTTTAACTCCAAAGCTGAAGTACATTAACCAACACTATAGCACTTTTTAATCCTGCCAAGAGGGGTGGCCCAAAAGAGGGACATGAAAGTGGGACTCCAGCTGAGATCCCTCTCACGTCATTCTTCCGTGCACACGTGTTTTCTTCAGACTTCCAAATCCCGGGCTGCAGCCCGTATCCTCTTGCAGCACTGCAGGTCTCTTCCTGCCAAGCCTTGTCCCACAGCCAGCTCCCAGAGGGCTCCCTCCATGCAGGCCATGTTCCTGGAGGAAGCCCTTGACAAACTAATACAACAGTTGCCAAAGAGCAGATCATTTTCCAACAGTTCAAGAGAGAGCGAGCAGCAATGAGAAGACCTGCTAATTACTGTTTGAGTGGAATTTTGTCAGGGAAGTAGGAGAGAAGGAAACTGATGGATCCGAGCTAATTTGCAGACATGGGCCGACTGTTGTCTGTGGGTTACACACAGTTTGCAGAGCTCTGGAGTGAGAAGTGTTCATGCCTTGGATGCAACACTAACGTGAGCTTTGTACCTTAACCTCAGCCTGCCGAGTTGCATCCAGATAGACAACGCATACTGGGAGTTGGGCTTTTTTTGCCCAGCTTTAAGTAAATCTCTTCACTCATCTCCAGCATTGCTCCTTAGACAACTGCACCAGAGCCATGTGTAGTTTCCTCTTGTCAGCCATTCGGAAATGTAGAATTGTCAAAGTACAGTTAATCAATAAAAACACCATAACTGAGAATATGCGGAAAGATGTCATAACCCTTTTGGAGGGAATCTGTGGGAAGTTTATTGGTGCAAGAAAGATCAATCTGTGAGAGACAGGAACTGAGTAAATTTAACTCGACAAAGATGGTGACGATGACTAAATAAAGAAGCTACAAGCATGCACAATGGATGAAAGTCTTACTGGCTTTTCATTATTGCTGTTTGGTAGCACCGGTTGGGATCAGGATCCCCTGAACTCAGCTCTGCAGGCTGTCCTTGCCATGATGAGTTTACAAGCTGAGAAATCAGGTTCATGCTGACTATGTTTAAAAAACGTGGACCTAATAAATTACCAGGTTCAAATAATTTGCATCCTAGTGGGGTAAGGGAGCTCCCAACTTGCTGGATGCTGACACCAAATTCTTCCTTTCTGCAGTATCAGTAATGGGCGTAAGCCCAGTCTGTTTGCGCCATCTACAATATAATATTTGCATTTCTTGAGTGGCACTAGAATTTTTTTCATCATCAGGCCTTTTAACAACACTTCTGCTAGTTCTTCTTAATGGCTCCTAACTGTGCTAATAAGCATATTGTGTGCAATGTGGCATATTTTAGGGACACAGCAGACGAGGGACAGCACACCAGCGAGTGTGAATGTAGTGTTTTGTGTTGCCAGCAATTTGTTTGTGTTAGAAGATACGTCATGTTAACCCAGCTTAAAAAAAAAAGTTATCAACCATATGAGCATCACTCATTTAGTTTAGCTTCAATATATGACAAAATTATGAGGACTGACTCTAATCATTAGGACGATGGTTTCAAAATGGGGTGGCAACATTCCCTGAATGCAAACGTTCCTGACTTTTCCTGCTGTGAGAGGAGAGCTGAGCCCTGTGGAGCCTATTATAAAAGCCAGTTTGATGGAACAGACTGAAATAGCAAGATTTATAAATAAAAGAAGATCAAGAGAACTGTACATAAAACAGCCCATACCAAACTAACCTAATTACTCTCTATGGTGAGGTCAGTAAGAGAGCTGATAAAATGAATGCGTATGACATTTCTATCTGTTTAGACATTTGAAAGCTGTTGATAAAAATCGACTATCAAAGAGTTGGACTCTTTGGCTGCTCAAGCTGCATAAGAAGATCCCATGCATTGAAACAGAGATGAGCAATGAGGAGGTCATTCTTGGGGCCACCAGGTTCTTACAGGGGTAGGTTGCTTGCAAAGACCTCAGCATAGTTTCCCAGCTCCCCAGTGACTAAGAGCAAAGCTGTGTGCAGAGTAACAGTGGTTTTTATGACACTTACATCAGAAATGCTGTTAACTTCAAAGAATCTGCCAGACAATTCCTTCGAAAAGCACAAAATGTGTCAGGGGAATGGGCTAGAAAATGGTTGATGGGAGGTAACATGGGAAAATGTGAAATGAAGCACTTGAAAATCCCAAGATCACACAGCTGGCAGCGTTTAGAGAAGACATGGAGTTTTCTAGCACCCTCTGGAGCATTGGGATCCTTCTTGGCAGGAACTAGAGCAGAGCAAGGAAAGAAGAAAACATATTTCTATAAATGTTCAGCCATGATGTTGTAAAGCCTAATCTTAGCCCTGCGTGCAACCTTTCATACCTATTTGGTTAAATAGTTGAGCAAAGTTGGACATAGACAGCAAAAGGGGCAATTTGCCCTGGGTAAAAGGGTACATCCAAGCACCCACGTGCTACTTGAGCCCGTGGCACCAGCTTTTCTCTTGCTGGTGGCTTATGCTGGCATATTTTACCTTGCAGCTGGGGACAGAGGATAGGAATGTGCACACAACTTGGGTGACAGGCAGGGATTTGTTCAGTCTCCGTAACCTCTAATTTGGAGTAAGAGCCTGCATGCACAGCATTGAACAGGAACACCTGCCTCCTAAACAGCTCCATGCTTACACAAGCCACAAACCTTGGTAGGATTTAGGAACAGATCAGTCTCCTTGATATATCAGCATCTCTGTAGAGCTGCCAGCTGAGACTGGGAAATAGTGGACCTCCAGTTCATTTCCAGCTGGCTAAAAAATCCTCTTGGATGGAAATGACTTTCATACCAAAATTAACCTGGGCTGGTTTCAGACCAATATCTTAAAGGCGTACAGATTTTCTACTACCCTTTGAATCATCCAGTCCCCCAACAGGGAACTTTAATGCCAGTGCAGCATCTGCTGTAGAATATTTATATTCAGGGCTTCCTGTGTGAAGCTCTGGATGGATGTGATTACTGAATATGTTGGGAAAAGGACAGTTTACTGCCTGGCTTTTATTTCCTGCTATTTTGTATTTCTATGCAAGGAGCTTATATGCCATGTTGTAAACGGCTGGTTTTCTTGTATGATGTCTCTTTTTTTTTTCTCATTCTCTTAATGGGCTTCTCACTAAAACTGACGTTTCAGCAGCATTCCCATTATTAGTTATGATGCCAGTAAATGGAGGTCTCAGTAGTGGGTGAAATTTAAATTGAGTTTGAAGAGCATTCAAATAATTCAGCGCTTTACTTTCATTTGGTGGTTCAGTTTGCACAGTGTATGATTTAGTTATTCACATTTTAGTTACTGTGTTGATGTTGCTCAGCAAAGACCTTGTTTTGCCTGGGACCCGACTACAGCTCTCAGCCAGTCTAATGTCGTTTACTGTAGCTAGCGTGAAACTAATGTTTTGTTCTTTGGGTTCCTGTTTGATGTTATAAGCCGACTCACACTAGCTAGTGCAGGAATCATTTCCATTTTGCTTTGTACTGCTCCACAGCTAGCAGTGGAAAAGAACCTATTTCTGAGCATAAATGTTAGGTATGCTTTGCTCTGTTGGGAGTTTGTAGTAGTATAGTATCTTGGATAGGGCTTTACTCTTCATTCCAAAGAGCCATCCTAAACTGCAGCAATTGGTTTGAAACAGGATATAAGAGACTAAGCAGTCCAAATCTGTGTTGTGAAAGAAGTCTGCAAAGTTTACACCTTTCCCTTGGACATCTTCAATCATCCTATGAAAATTCCTGTCTGGGAAGAAGTTTTCATAACTGAAGCATATATGAGTCTCCTCATAAAACACCTCCTAGAAAAGAATAGGCTTAGCAGCAAATATTAGTTAGCATTGTCCAGAGGCACCAGAATTCTTAGGTTGTCTTTCCAGATGTCGACAATGACTCTGTGCATTTATTTCATCAGCTGTGAAATGAAGACATATATTATCATTATCCCAGGCCAACCTGCGAGAAGTTCCACTCAGATGCTGGCTTTGTCACACCAAGTCGGCTCCCATCAGTTCCACATCTGCCTTATATGTGTGCCAGGGGTTTCATCTAAGACCGTGCATAGCTAAGCCAGCTGACACAGTTGCGGTGTCGACTAGAAGATGCAGCAGGCTCTGATCCTCTGACTGGTGACCTGAGTGCGTGAGTAGGGTAGCTTCTCCTTGTGAGGAGATGCCATCACAACATGATGTAATGTCATCACATCACTTGGTGCTGTCATGGCATGATGACGTTAATTCATGATGTCGTGGAGCAATGCCTGTTTAACATGACAGAGCAGTATCTCAGGACAATGTCCAATTACCTCCATATGATGTTGAATCCTCCTGTCAGGTTTGAAATTCACCTGAATATAGAAGTTAGATTACATGTACATATGGGAAGTACAGAATGAAAATAATTGAGCCCAAGTGATCTGGTCGCTCACCTTGGCATTCAGTCCCATGTATACACGTCTTTTATCTGAACAGAAGCTTGAAATAGAGAAAGTAAATACTGTGGGCCTGATTGCTCTTTCATTTATGTGCACGTAAATGAGAATGAATTCCACTGAGTTCAGCAATAGGTAAAGCATCTGTCTGTGAGACCAGAATCGCACTCCTGAAATGCTGAGAAGATACGTTTTAACCTTTACATTAACACAAAGTATATCCCAAGCTATTAATAGAATGCATTTCATTTTTGTCCAATAGCCTAATTAAGACCTAACTCATACTTGAGGAGAAAAGGAAGCAATTTGATTTACAGTATCTTATGTGATTAAATCACCAGGGAAGAGAAAGAAGGCTTTGAGATGGAGGGGGGGGGAGAGTTTTAAAACGTATAATTTGTGAAGAATGGAATCTCTTTCTTCTTACAACCCTTTTGCCCCTGTGCTCACAGCTTAAAGAGGATTCACTGACTTTTATTTATTTGCCTAAACTACTGATTTTTCATCTTGCAGGGTGGCTTCAAAATCCAATGTGAACTTTTTAAGGCACCTAATGATCCATTCTATTATCCCCCAGGACAACGCTAGTTCCAGTGATTTCATGGGGAACTGATTCGGAAAATACCCTTTTTCTCCCTTGCAGACTCCTAGGCCCTTGAATCATGTTGAGATCTGGATACCTCTTTTCTTTGCAACAGTATGCTGGTAGCCAGAGTCAGCAAACGGACCTGGAGTGAGGGTTGATTGGGGAAACAGATTCACACTGTATGTAGCCCAAACAATGTACCTACGGAACAGCTCAATTTCTATGCCAAAGATGAGACCTTATTGTCAGGTAGTTTTAAAAGCGGTACAGATGCACAGGATTCCTTGCTCTTCTATCTAAGCATATAATACTGCCATTTTTTTAAAAAAGCGCTCCTTATTGATTTTCATTTTGCGATAAACATACATACAAACTTTGATAGACTTGAGAAACTGTAAGCCAATACCAACAGAAAGTATCATGGGGCTTATAAAATAAGAGTGTTCACAGACATTGTTGTTGAACTAATAAAGAGGCAATTCAGAATGTAATAAAGCATTGCAAACTTCGACCATCTACTTTGGTCAGAACTTTCACACACATGAATCTTCGTGAGTGAATCATGCCACGTGATGACAGTAATGTTTTTCATTGGTGCATCTCAGTGCTTCAGAGGTATCTAAACATTTTGCTGACTGGAAATTGTGGCACTACGTAACCAAGGGATTTGCCTAAGGAAACACAGATAATTTCTGATATAATTAGGCCTAGAAATAATGTCTCTTGATACTCTTTGCTTAACCATTAGGCTTATTATCTCTCATAGCCTAGAGTAAAGAAAATATCACAGCAGAACTGCTGCAACCTTCTTTGCCAACCGTATCCTGGGCTGCATCTAAAGCAGGGTGACCAGCAGGTCGAGGGAGGGGATTCTGCCCCTCTACTCCACTCTGGTGAGACCCCCCCTGCAGTACTGCCTTCAGCTCTGGGGCCCCAACACAAGAAGGACATGGACCTGTTGGAGGGTGTCCAGAGGAGGCCATGAAGATGAGCAGAGGGCTGGAGCACCTCTCCTGTGAGGACAGGCTGAGAGAGTTGGGGTTGTTCAGCCTGGAGAAGAGAAGGCTCCGGTGAGACCTTAGAGCAGCCTTCCAGTACTTAAATGGGTCTACAAGAAAGCTGGGGAGGGACTTTTTACAAGGGCATGGAGTGATAGGACAAGGGAAAATGACTTTAAACTGGAAGAGGGAAGATTTAGATTAGATATTAGGAAGAAATTCTTCATGGTGAGGGTGGTGAGGCAGTGGCACAGGTCGCCCAGAGAAGTTGTGGATGCCCCATCCCTGGAAGTGTTCAAGGCCAGGTTGGATAGGGCTTTGAGCAACCTGATCTGGTGGAAGGTGTCCCTGCCCATGGCAGAGGGGTTGGAACTGGATGATCTTTAAGGTCCCTTCCAACCAAACCATTCTATGATTCCTAAAACAATACTGCCAGAGCCTAATCTTATTCTGCGCCTATCTGGAGTATCTGTTCCAGTTCCTCCACTGCAGGACCAAAGAGAGAATGGAAATTGAGATCCTTACTCTTTTTCAAATCCTGTGTTTCTCCCCTCTATTGCACTACAAGCCAAAGGAAGCTCAGGCTGGTTTGAAGGTGAAAATATGTTAATCACACTGAAAACTCCACTCTGCTTTCCTGAACCCCAGGTAGGACAGGATATTGCTGCCCCGTGCAGGAATGATTTGGCATATGGCACAGGAAAAGGGTCTGGATTCTGCAAAAAAGATTGCCACCAGAACAGAAAACCCTACAGCCTTCACTAAACTATGCATCTGGCAAACTTCAAGGACTGTACAAAACAAATGGTTACCTCTGCCGGGAAGTGGCAGGAGCCATTTTGGAAAGGTGGGAGATATCAAGAAAGAAAATAATTAGCTATCTAAATGGAAGTAGTAAAAATATTCTCACCTGAATGCTTATTTGTTGTTCCAAATTTTTTCACAGCCATGATCTTTATGTTTGTTGCTAGCACCATTACTTCATTTTGCCTATGTCCAGCATGCAGCCATGCTTGTCAATTTGATGCATAGACTGCGTTACGGCATGGTTGTGGGTGGTGTGAGCACTGTAGAGGGAAGGTGTAATTGGGCTGTGTTCCTTTTTCAGTGCATATCACTTCTCGAGTGCTTTGCTTGCAGCAATAGGGTGATACCCAGTGAAAGGTGGAATGTGTTTAGAGGGCAAGGGAAGTGGCTGGCACAATGAGACATGGAATGCATTCACCATTGTATGTTGATAACCTGTATTTGGCTTTATCTTTTCCTGTTGCTTTTATGCCTCCCTTACACCCACAGACATGGAAGGACCTGACCCACCAGTGTTCTCGCTGATCTTTTTGCTGCATTTGACACTTTAGCCCTGCCAAGCAGTTGCTACATTAAGCCTATGGGCATCCATGAATCATGAGCTACCTTGGCCATAATTCAGGGAGCTGTGGCAGATGTCTGTCTTCTGGAAAAATGCCACAGCCACCCACAGCTCATAGAAGAATTAACCTTGGGAGATGCATGCAATTGCACTGAAGACATGTGCAGTGCATCTTCTCCAGCTGCAACAATGTCCAGTGCCTCCTTGGGAGGACACACCTTCTGGGAAGCACCTCTTTGTGGGCTCCTTGTTTAGTCTGTGTTATAAGAGGTGCTTCAGAGGTGATCTGACCGGTTTTCAGCATTCACCATGGAATATTAGCATGCAACATCATGACAATATGTTGTTGCTGCCCAGTGAGCTGCACACACTGTGATTCACCATCCTTTAGTTTGGAAGTGGGGTGCCCCTTGAACATACCCTTCTCTCTTCGATTTTTCAATGTTTGCTGTAGCTGCCTGCTTTTGCTGTAATGCTAACTGGGATGAACAGGCCAGAGATATTTTTCTGTCATTTTGGAATAGCCTGATTGGTAGCACTGAGAAGATCAAAATGACACAAGAAAACAGAGTCTCTTGCTTTAAAGGAGTATTTCAGATGTGGGAGCAGAGAGAAGTGGAGAGATGTAACATTGGGGAGGAGAGAGGAAAAAAAGGAGAGAGAATTTGGCTTAGTAGACCCAGGGAGACTGAGGGGAAGATCCAGGTGATTTGAGGGAAGACAGCACTGTTGCCTCCTCTTCGGACTAAAGAGCTCAACAGGGCAGGTAAGAAAAGGGAAGGAAAGCTGAGTAATGGAAGGGAGGATGCAGAGAGATAGGATACAGATTCAAAGAGGAAGAAAAAAGTCTCTTAAAATAGCGAAGAATTCACAAAGTTTAGCTTACATCATTAAATCAGGGGGATTATACAGTTTTCGCTTCTCCAGAATAAGTAGCACGATAGATTTGGATCCTTCCAATACTAGGTGTTTAGGGGCCACCTGTATGTGGCCAGAAAAGAAGGCAATGGTCATATCAGAATATGTCAAGGGTATTAAAATATGCATGGTGAGAAAGAAAGCAAGCTGGCTTGTATATAGGGAACAGCTGTGCAGTGTCTTCATACCACTGTAGACAACCACCAAGACCTCTGTCTGGGAATGCAAAGAGTCTGCTTTGTAAACCCCGAAACAGAGGCATGTTCTGATTTAGGGCTACTGCAGTTCTGCCTTGATGCTTACCACTTCCACCTCGAGGGGAAAAAAACAAGTGCCAGAATGATTTAAAGACAGAATATCAACCCACACTGCTGCAGGCCTGCTTTCCACATTTTCTTGCTTTTATAGTTTTAGCTCTTGTTCCAGGAGAAGGGCTTCTGTGTGCGTGTGTGTCTGTGCGTGTGTTTCCTTCCAAAATTCACACGCAAAATCAATGACTTCAATTCTTAAGAAAGACGTTCATAGAATTTTCAGAAGCTCATGAAGCATGATATCCCTCTT
>NW_009635909.1:2869-6872 GCF_000690535.1 Cariama cristata | reverse complement strand
CGCTCCCCCCCCCCCCCCCATCAAAAAGGCAGCACTTTGCAGGGAAAATTTGCTTGTGTGACTTGATATTTTTGTGTGATGTTTCCTTCTGTCATTTGCATTTCAGCCAAATGCAGAAGGGGGAAGATGATCTGGAATATGAGGCACACCTTTTCAGAATTGCAAGACCTTTGTTCAGCCCCTCCTGTGCTACAAATGTCTTGTTTGATGTTAGGAAAATTGCTTCATGTGCCCCATATCTCAGTTTCCTCACTAACGTGGGAATTACACTTCTTGTTATCTCGGAAGTGGTGGGAAGATAAATCTGTTAGAGACTGAGATGCTCAAACGCTATGATGTGGAGATGAATGTTAGGCAAATATGCAAACAGAAGGCCTCACAGATCCCTTTCCATGGATTTTATTCAGATCCCTATCTGACAAACGAGTATCACATTCGCAACCTGAATGGAGGACACGCAAGTCCTGATTTCTGGGTGGGTCTTTAAACCAGTGCGGAAGTTTAAGATCAAGGCTGTAGCATGACAGTAACAGAATTTTGCTTTATAGGCAAAGAAGCATAAAGCCAGTGCCAATGTCTTTATTTGAAAAACTCCCCAAGACATTTCTAAAACAGATTTTCTGCAAAATCTGTTGCATTCACAACTACAGAATGTTATGATCTAACACAAAAGTTTTTATAGCTACTCAAATATAATAGAGGAATCCCAGGCTCAGGCCTATAAAACCTTCTATAGGAGAGCCCTCGTTTACAGATTCCCTATGTATAATCCTGCAAATCAGCAGCTATTTCTCTATCAATTGGGCATTTCAACATTGTGCAGGAATGTTGGCAATGCTGTTCAGGATGCGGTAGTACCTATTTGATTAATGGATTTTTTTTTTTTTTTTTTGCCCTATAATTGAAACCTAATTAAAGTATTGTTTTGGGGGAAAAATTTGGAAACACATGGGTGAAATTTAAATAATTACCAGTCACATGTTTAGCTGCAGAGCAAAGTGCTTTTTTTTATAACGTGCATCTTTATTCCGTCTCCCAGCTTTGTTGCAGTGCGCTCTTTGCTGTTTTACAAACTGTAACGTACAATGATGGTCATTACTATTCATAGATTCATAGAATTTAAGATTGTAAAGGACGATTAGATGATCTAATCCGACCTCCTGCTTAGCAAAGACCAGACAGTTCATCCAGTTACCCCCATATTGAGCCCAGTAACTTGTGTTTGACAAAATTGGATCTTCCAGAGAGACATCTACTCTTGGTGTGAGGAATTCAAAAGGCAAATAATTCCTGGATAGTCCTTCCAGTATTTAATCATCCTTACAGTTAGAAAACCCTCAATTCTGCACCTTGTTTCTAATTTGAATTTTCTGGCTTTAAATTCCAGCCATTGATTCTTGTAATATGTATTTTTCCGCTAGATTAAAACCCCCTGTGTTCTCATGATAAAGGTACTTATACGATCTAATCAAATCACCTTTAGGTCTTCTTCTGAATTTAATAATAAGAAAAATCTATTTATTTTGTAGAAGCACTTATAAGCCCCAATCACAGACCAAGGCCCTGAGGAACTGACAGTTTTTAGGGCTCAGTTTTTAGGAAACTGAAGTTCACTTCTTCTCTGTCACAGATTTCTGGCATGTCCTTGGGCATGTCACTCAGCTCCTTTTTTTCTTGGGTGCTCACCTAAAGGATGGGAACACCACGAGTATATATTCCAGCAGTACATATTCCTCCACAGATTATATATGTTAACAACTGTAAAGTGCTGGGGGAACAGTATTAGTCACTGTGCTGAGCACAGTAGAAGCAGTTAACAAGATGGCAATCTTAAATCATTGTCCAACTAAATGAAAAAAAAAACATCTCCATGTTAGATATGGGTCAAGGTTGAGTATCTCCTGTACAGCACTCTGAAACAAGTGCTGATTACTGTTGTGAAGTAACCATGTTTTAAATTAAAGCAATAGTGAGGCATGACTACATTAGGTAACTGAGTGCAATGCTGTGTGACTTGATATGATGCTGACCTCAGCTGTTTCACCCTCACATTGTGCAGAAATATCATTTGAATCCCAAAGATAAATGATCTGATGGCAGGCGACTGGACTTGAGCTAAACTGACTGACTGCTCTTGTCCCCCCCCCCCCCCCTTTTTTTCTGTACTTTGGGCACGGGTACAGATAAAAGCCGGAGGAAAATACTGTCTTTGGCTGTCTCAGCTGCCTCCAAAGCGATTGTGGGACTATACCCAATTTTACATACTGGCCCATCAGCCCTTTGGCAATGAGGCTAGGTCTTTACAGGGCTGTAAAATTTACAGTCCTGGATAGGGCTTAGCATCCCTGTACTGAAAAATAAATAAAGTCAACAGGCAAATCCCAATTACACTTCCACAGTGGGCTTCCAGTCATGCCCAAGGCCTCTGTAAATGTGAATATCACCCAGAAAGATCTGATCTTCAGACTTGCCAGTTTGAAATGGAGCATACATGCTGCATAGACTGCCTAGAAAACTTACCTAGTACAAAATTATAGAGTTGAAGGAATCAATTCCAGTTGTGGACTCAGATCAGGCCTTTGCCTTGGCATGACATCGGTTTGGGCAAAGAACCTGTACGCTTCTCTAAATGTCCACTCTACGGGCTCTGTAATGTAAGGCCAACATAGGTCCTGAAACATGCAGGTAAGTGCCCCTTGGAGACAGATGGAATGGATTTTGGAATAGCTTTTTTCTCGTCCCTGTGCTGTTTCTTTTTACTGTCCATGGTGGTATCCTCAGGACGCCTTTTTGCTCTTACTTGCAGGTTCTTACTCGCTCTGGCCCAAAACCTCTGCAAATGTCCATGGTGCTGTTTCCTTTCTCCTTGGGCCCTTAAAGGCAATGTAGCTTTCCACGACTTGTGGCAAGTGCAACACTTACTTACTATGTTTTTATCCATGACAAGTGCATTCTTTCCTGTTCTTCTGAAACGCTAACATCTGGCATCAAGCAACTCTATACACCATTAGCTGAGGAGCTCACGTTTGAGAGCCTTGAATAAGAGCAAACCTCTGAAGTCAGGATGTGTATTAGCTATTCTCATTTGCTCACTCTTAATTACCTCTTCCACTTGTTTGTCTCCCTTTTATGGTATGTCAACATTTTCTAACCTCTCAAGTCTTTGTCAAGACTGTAGGTACACATTTGCTCCAGTTACAGGCACATGTTTAGCCATGGGGGACAAAACTGTGTTAGCAATTACACAAGTGTGGATCTGGGCTAATTCCATGAAAGGGCTTCGGGTTTAAGCTGCCATGTTTGTTTTGCTGAACTACCATTCGTGTACCAAGCCAGGTGCTTGTGCCACTCTGACTAAAGTGTCCTGGGACGCTGGGTCACCTTCATGGGGGATCCTGTGCAGAGCTGTGCTCCTGCTAGGCATGCTGGAATCTCCCCTGCAGATGCCCATCAGAAATACATAAGCAGCGGCGTTTCACTGTAAATTGCTAACAGGGGGAAAGGAGTAGCCTCACTGCCTAATTCCTCTCAGTCACTCGGTCTGCAGGAAGGGGATGCGCTTTGCGAGGACAGTGTGGATGACTCTCCTTTCTCACCAACGTGCTGCACAAAAGCAGAGGCAGGGGAAGGCTGAACTTGGTTTACCTGAAGGAGTAAAGAAATAAACATGTCCATGCAGCAGTTATTGACTGCAAAGGCTCACATTTTTCCTGTGAAATGATCAGTCAGGGCAGAGTTAAACTCACACCTTCTCTAGCATTCACCTGCATTTGCAAATAAATCAGCCATGAGAACAACTTAGACAGCCGCCTCCTACATGCTTCTCCACTAAAAGACGTGGGAGAACGGCAGTGGTGCTGCCTATTTTGCTGCAACGCTGTCAGTATTTCAGGTATCGTGCTGAATTTCACAGGGTCCTGTATGGATTCTGGTGCTTTCGGTGCAACCTTAGGCTGATTCACACTTACTCTGAGAACCTGCACTGACAAGTTACAAGCCGCTC
>NW_009635909.1:0-2838 GCF_000690535.1 Cariama cristata | reverse complement strand
CCACTGAAAAGTGAAAAGCCGCTCTGGAGGCAGTGGCTTGAACTCCATGTTCCAGCCCAGATTTGTGTGCCTTGGTGGTGCTTGGTGCTGCAGGTCAAACAGCGTTTCAAACAGGCCACGGTGCAGCAGCACCTGCTGCAGAAAATGTGAAGGATAACGTCCATAGCCATGCTGTCTTTCCTGTCAGTCTCAACAGAATACCAGCTAGAACATGACTCCACAGACTCGCTTCCCTCCCTTTTAGGGCAGCGTTGATTTTGAAAATTGTTGGCATAAGGTCTTTATAATAGATAGTTTAAAGCAGGTTCCAGATGTTACCCTCTCCTATACACAGCTTGGAAAATAAACTTGCAGCATTTTTAAGGTTGCTAGTAAAAGGAGCCCCCTGATAAATTTGTATATATTTGTGCCCTGAGAAATGGGCTTTGGTTGTGAGGTGACAGGGTTAATCTAGCAGCACGCAGTTGTGAATCAACACTTTTTCCTGCCATGTGTCTTGGCTAATTCTGTGATTTTGCCCCTTTACATTTAAGACTGTTTCCAAGCAGCTTGCTACTAACCAACCTATCCATGTATCACCGCAGAGATCACAGCAACAAGTACCACATAGTTGAAAGCGTTTGAAAGAACAAAGAAAAACAACTGCACAAAACTAAAACAAAATGTCCATCTCAGCACTGCAGGACTGTTCTTTAAAAACAGTGACATATCAGGCAAGGCTCTACTGTTAACAAACTCAACCAGTGACATTTGAAAGTAATTACTTGACATCTAGAGGTCCACTCCTACTGCAAGACTACAAGGTCAAATTCTGCTCAGAAGGGTATCGATACCTGGATTAAAACAAAACAATTGTAAGGATTTTGGAGAGCCAGGTCTCAAAGAAGTAAAACACCCACACCATTCTGAATGTGTCGGGTTACCGTGCCTGCGATGGCGAGTTGCTCTGCACACACGCACAGTTCACGCAGAACAGGCTGGAGCATCCCGCGCTGGGGCTGCTGCATACACGTGACGCATTTGCAATCGTAGAGCAGCCAGCTGCTGGATGCCAGGCGTTTGGAAAAGCAGTTGATAGGCATGGCAATACACAGTTGTGTCCCTGAGCATTTCTTACAGGACAGAGGATCAGATTGCATAAAGCAGAAAATTCCCGTATTATAAAGGATATCTGGCAATTGCAACTTTGCCTCATAGACCCTGGGTATCCTGTTAGAATAGGAACCTGAAATCTGGACCCTGTGGGCACATATCTTGAGTTAAATTTTATCTGTTAGACAGATGCTAACCGCAGTCCTCCGGGAAAGAAAGTATGGATGTAGCAGACCACAGAATTTGTCTTTCAAGAGTTTGGGAAGCCAAATTCTACACAATGAAGAGTGTTTACTATCTGCTGCCGACTCTGCCAGCAATGGACAAGCTGTTTATCCTATTGTCGCTCTGTTTCCCATGTATACATTAGAGATTATCCACTTACCACTGCTGCAACACACTTGGAGGCTGTAAATTGGAAACTTCTGTATGACAGGTCAGTAACTGTGATTTCGACTGTAATAGCCCGTGCAAACCTGGCTTAAACTATGCATGGTAGGTACAGCTGAAATACGGGATGCAAAACCAGACCATGCCCTGAAGAGAGTACAAAGAATAGTCCTAGCCTGCACATGGTGCAGGAGCGAGAGAGGGAATACTGACGTATTTCTTAACGTTTTACTGAAGTATTAAGTTACTGCATGTATCCATCTCTGTGTTGAACACATCAGGTCAGTGTCTGATGTTTTTGCAAGTCCAATTTTCTGGATTTGCATGTGAGTTTTACTGCCAACTTCGAACAAGAGTTGGGAAAATGATAGTGTTTCTCACCTCTACCTCATTAAAAAAAGAATTGTCTCTGTGAACCAGCTCAAGCTGGAGCTGGTGCATCAAATCCTTATTTTTTCCATTTATGTATCAGTGCTCCTCACTGCATGAAATTCACAGTGTGTCTGGATGTGACCACATGAGTTTAGGCAGCACTCTCAGTGCTCCTGTGATACCAGGAACCTGAGCCTGGGTCTGTGTCACTCCGAAATCTTTCTTTTTCCCATCAGAAACAAAGGATGGAGGCGATCCCATCCATCGGCAGAAGAAAATCAGGGCATGCAGCACTTCAGAGAAGAAATCTCTCCCCATCAAAATCCTCCTCCCTTCCCAACCTGGAAGGCTTTTAAACCTCTGTGCTGGGATCCAAACTGCCAGGGGCTCCTGTCCTGCAACTTGCTGTTTTAGTGGGCAGGACCAAGGAGCCTTTGCATCTTTAAAGTGCTGATGTAGACTTTGTGAGGGTCTTCCTCAAGAGATCTGTCCAGATCCTGGCCATCTTGCCAATATTACACCTTTTCTGAAGTTAAGGAGGGCAAAGTGGCGCTTGGTGTGAATTGCCTGGTCCGTGATTGCCCAGGTTTAGGCTCTCTGGGGAGGGGATCGGAGGGGATGTGGATGCTGTTCCTGCCTCTGCCTTTGCCAGCTGTCCCTGTGACTTGCCAGCGGTCACTTTCAATGGAGCCAAGCAGCTTGGGTTTGGATTTAGAGAAGATGAAATTACACTGCAGCTACCCAGAAGACAGTGTTACAAAATCCAGGCCTTCCAAAGTCTGGCTTGGAAACCCTAGTGATTTTGGGCTGTGTTTATTAATTCTGTTATTTTGATTTTTTAGCCTGCTCTCTTATTGCGTTCATGAACACTCCACAAAGTCATAGTGTGTTTAAAAAAAAAAAATCATAACTGCTGTTACTATTATTTAACATAGCTGGAGATTCCCATACGCTCATCTGTCTCCGGGAGGTGCCCCTGAAGAA
>NW_009635908.1:366-625 GCF_000690535.1 Cariama cristata | reverse complement strand
CCATCCCCATCCCCATCCCCATCCCCACTCCACACCTGCCTCCAGCCTCCGCTCCCGTAACGACACGGGGGGAAAACCCGTCCCCGTGCGTCCTCCTTTGCCAAGCTGCGGCGCGTACGTGCCCACTTTTAAATGCCCACTTTCCGGCTATCCTAAAACGCCTGACCCACGTCCCTCGTACCATCGGAAGGCAAGCCGCGGCTGTATTTGTAGTGTCCTGCCTCTGGTCTGTTTGCAATAATGAATTTTCAATGTTAAA
>NW_009635908.1:0-230 GCF_000690535.1 Cariama cristata | reverse complement strand
TTAACCCCCTAGGGTTTTTTTTTTTTTTTAACTAAGACACTATAAACACTGGTTTTAAATGTCCTAATTAGTAACTTGCTCATTAATTAACTTTCTGATTAATTGTGTAGCAATCTAATTTGTAGATGAGGCACTTAAACAGTGATACCTTGTAACTCTTTAGTCTTTAAAATTCGTAATTAAAATACAGTTTTGCAACCGGTCGGCCTGCAGGTTTGAAGGGAGCTGCC
>NW_009635907.1:0-4628 GCF_000690535.1 Cariama cristata | reverse complement strand
GCCCCTGCCTGCAGCCTCCCCGCAGACGGGGCTCTGCCCTGGAGGTCCCCGCGCTGAGCCGACCGTTCCCTCCGGTTTGCCTGCTGCCGAAGGCCTCGGGATGAGGAGAGCAGGCGGACGGGCACCCGCGGGCAGGACAGACCGCGCTCACAGGCAAAGAGGCACCGCCCGTGGGTTTTGGCCGCACCGCGGGACTACCGCACTACTTCGGGTGAGATCCAGAGGCCAACCAAGCACCTGTGACTCCATTTGCTGATATCCATCTCCTCTCAAGAAACAGGCGCCACGGCTGAGGAGCTGTACATTAAACAGACGCCCATTACATCACTCATGCACAGAATCACATTAATGTAATCAGATGCTAGGCAAAAAAGGCAGAAATTATGCAAGGTTATTGTCCGTGCCTTTCAGAGCGGCGCGGTGAGCCCGTGGTCCCTGACACACAGGGCTGCGCACAGCTCTGGGTCGGGGGACAGATGGGTTATGTAGATGAGGACAAACCAAGTGCCATGTAGCTGCAGGAAGACGCAGACAGAATTTACCCTGGAGCTGCTGGAATTAATGGGCCGATGACAACCATCATGGAAAATGCACCAAGCGAGGTTCTGAGCTGAGAGAATCTGAAACATATGGGGAAAACAGCATAGGGCTGCAGGCGTGTAATCTGCTTGCTGGAAAACAGCCCCAGAGTTTGAAATTATTGTCATTCCTTAAAATCGGCCTCCCTTTTATGGCGCTAAGGTATCATTCAGATACTGAGTACATGATGACTTGTGGAAACCGCAGTTCAAGTATATGCTTACGTATGTATTTACCTTAATGTGAGAATGGATCAGTAGAGTGTGAATGTCTTCTGAAATGCTCTTCAAGGCTGCTGCCCTGGACCAGGCGTTAGGACAGAAGAGGTGTCAGCGCTTATGCAAAAGGGGACGTGGATCTCCATACAAAAGGGGACGTGGATCTCCATACAAAAGGGAACGTGGATCTCCATCACATCCTGGGAGGAATGAATGTTTACATGTAATCTTTGACAGATGGGGATATTAATGCTTTCATTTTATGGATAAAGAAGACATATTAGATGATTGCTGTGTATTATGCAGTAGTAAAAGCTCTGTGATGAGGATAAAAGTCTGGTCTTTTAGGGAGGAAATCTCTTTTCTCTCGTTGAAGCGGAGAGCCTCTGTGAAAGGGAGGGTGCGCAGAGGGGAGGCAGCGAGGGCACTGGCAGCACCCGCTTCTGAGGAGGGACCCGGCAGCGACTCACAGGGAGGAGTGGAGAGAGAGCAGCTCGTAGGATACCGGTGTTTTAGCGAGAGTCATGACTGGTTTTATTTTTGTAATAACTCTGGGTTTAGAGACAAGGGTTGGGAAAAGCAGTAAAACTTCATCAGTGTCCTAAAACTACTTGTGATGTGTTTTTTGATGCAACAAAATCCTGAAACACATCCACACAAGCACATGCTGTTCAATTAATCACTGCCATGACTTGTGCCTTCATCATCCTTCTTCCTCCTTCCCCATCATTCCTGACTTCCTATCTGAATATAGCTTTCCTTGTGTTTAAATGGCAAACTCTGCGAAAAATGGAATATGTATGTAAGGGGAGTTTATAGCCAGGATGTTTATTACCGTACTCAATGTCGATTTGCCCGTTCTGACCTCCTCTGCCGGAGTTATCGATCCTGCCAGAGTGACTGACAACAAGTGGGTCTGGAGCCCTACTGTAACGGAGGAGAAATATGGCAAATTTGCAGCCTCTGTGACAAAAGGGAAGCCCTTTCCCAGGGCTGTTTAAAGAGCTTCAGTTCCCCTTGAAATAGCAGGCAGGAGCGCGCAGACGAGGACACAAATACTAGGGAAGGTCAGTGCCGCAGGCACGGGAGGCGCCTCGCACATGGCTGTTGGAAAGAGGAAACTTAAGAAAATGGTAAGAGGAAATTTTAAAAAGCCCTTCTGGAGGTCAGTGTTCACCCACAGCAGCCGCTACTGCCAAGGCCAACACACAGCAACCCCGGGAAGTTCATGGGGTTTGATGCTGCTGCTCCAGAGTAATAAAGAGTTCTTGAAAGCAACGCTGCTGGCAGATCTGTTTGGTGGGGCTTCTCCTGCCCCTCTGGCAGTCCCAGCTGAGATGAAAAAAGCCAAACCAGTCTCTGAGCTGAGCTTTGTCAACCTGGTTTTGTTTGTGTGCTTTGAAAAGACTCCAAATCAGGTCAGGATTAGTGGCGGTTGCTGGGATTTCAAAAAACGTTCTGTTAGCAGTGACCTACCAAGGAAAACAAAAAAATTGGCTTGTGCTCTTGCTTGTGCTTTTATTTCTATGTAAAAACAAGGCATAAGAGGATTGGGAGTGCTGCTTATAGGTCTAAAAGAAAAATATATGTAAAATGTCAACTTTGGCTTTCCCTGGTTATGCTGAAGAATTTGCGGGATGTCTCAGATAGCGATTACCTGACTCTTAGCCAAGATGGCAGAGTTCTCCAATCATTTAACAAAAGAATATTTTTTCCTACATACTTTTAGGTGTTTCAATGAAACAGAATAAAAATCCCCAACGGACATTAACAGTCTTAATGAAAAATCGTTACTCCTCTCAGCAAAGCAGTTTTTATATATGCCTGTATTACTCCAGTTATCCAGCGAGTCTATTAGGACAAGCCCTGGAGTTATTATAACAAGAAAGCAAGAGGATATTGTTTGATAAAGAGGGGAAAACCTTTTAGGCCTGCTCCATGCAGCATAAACAAGGGAAGAAAGCAAACATAATTCTCTTTTCCCCTTGACAGGACACCCTTAGATGGAGCTTCAGACATTGACTAGAGATGAGATATGGGGGAAAAAGGGTCAGAGCCTGAGAAGAGATGGAAAGGAAAAAGAGGGTAATTTCCATTGTGGTCGGTGCTTAGACCTCGGTTGTCTTCACTTCTGGACACGACTGACACCGACGGTCTTGTGCCCTATTTGCAGCCATTGGTGAAAGGAGACGCGGACCCCTGACTGATGCACTGAGGTTGCTCCGAGTGAAATTCAACAGGATGTTGATCTTGCTGACAAATGGCAAGTAAGGCTGAATATTAAATGAAACACTCGTTAAAAAACTCCCAAAGCAAACAATAAATGCTCTATACATCTAGGGTGAATGTGATCAGAGCACGACAGCTGAAAGGACCGCTACACAAAAGACACTCTGTAAAATGCTGTGTAGCAATTGACTAACAAAAGCTCGCATGCAGAAGGCACAAAAGAAGAGAATTCAGAGGAAATCATAGATTTCAGTGTAAAATCTCCATCCATGCATTGTAACTCTGAGAATTATATCCCAAAACATCAAGTTAATGCACTCACCCTGATGGACCTACTGCCAGGGCTCCCCTCCTGGCTTCTCTGCCAGGGCACAGAGGGCCAAATTCTGCCTGGGGGTACAGGGCTGGGTTACATCACTGAAATGCTGCCATGGCCTATGGTGCTCCTTTATAATGGAAATCAGCAGATAATGGCCAGGCGACCCTTATTTCTCCACTGTTTTTTTGTTTTTCAGGCAAGCCCACAGCAGGCTCGCTGCAGCTCTTCACTGCTCCAAAACCAAACCACCCAGGACCTCACGGGAGGAAGAAGATGCCCAGACCAGTGCATCGCTTCTCAGAAGCTTAGCCCCCTCTGCCCACCTGGACTACCTATTCCTCTGCGTGGCTGGCAAAGCGCGAACAGCCAGGCAGGACTGTGGCAAATCATCCCATCCACTTTATGCCAGATATCGCAGGGGACAACCGGAGAGTGTCATGAGTGTCATGAGTCATTCCAGGCTGTGCCTCAACAGCAGCTGGAAGATAATGGCAACTGCATTAATTTAAAAAAAAAAAATAAAAGAGGGAAGATTCAGCATGGAAGACTCAGCCCCTTCCCAGGCCCGTGGTCAATACTGGGGGAAAGCAATAATTCCTGATCATAAGCGCAAAAGGCACTGCGTGGGACGGCTCCCCACGCACAACCTGCAGGAGTGGGAATTTACCCGCCAGGCAGGCAGAACAGCTCCAAACTGAGAAGAGTTTAACCAGATGAGCTTTTTTTATTTCCACATTCAGAAATTCTTTTTCCCCATTGTGAAATCTATTATTAATTCCCCACCATGCCTCTGTGTGCAGCCTCTGCTCGACAAGCATTTGAACTCCTTCTCCCCCCACCCTCGTGGGGTGTCTTCCCCCGCAGACGTCCCTTGGAGGTGCAGAGGGAACGGAGCGCCGCTGGGTGCAGGATTGGTGCGGGCCGTGGCAGGAGCAGGAGAAGGCAGCGGCATCGCCAGGCCCCCGGAGGAGCGGGCATCAGGGGGAGACCAGCTTAGGGAGGCGAGGAGATGGCAGCTTGCAGGCAGAAGTCGTCCGCTGCCGGGCCAGCTGCCGGGGGCCAGCGCCTGGGGTTCGGCTCCTGGGCTCAGCGACTGCAGGGGAGGAAGGAAAGGCTGCCAAAACCTTTCCCCCAGCACCTCCTCTTGGGCTACGGGCGGGCCACTTCTTCAGTAAGCCCGTCAGTGCTTGGACGTGGTGGGCACCTGTGAAAGGACGGCTTTCTGCCTTTGGTGAGTGGGAGACGCGGTGGCTCCTCTGCTCTTCTTCCTCGGCCCGGAGACA
>NW_009635906.1:7006-33744 GCF_000690535.1 Cariama cristata | reverse complement strand
TGGGGGTCTGCCTGCAGCTCCCGCGCAGGCTTTGTCTCCTGCCCTCCAAATGTGCCAGTTACTATGGAGACATCGCCTCTTTAGCGCAGGAGGAGCCTAGCGAAGTCCACTTGTGCAGCGTAACGTTATTTTCTGCTGCAGATCTGGATGCGAGGAGCCTGGGGGGGGTTGGGGGACGACAGGTGCCAGGCCCCCGGCTCCGTCTCCCTTCAGGGCAGCACAGCACTGCCTGGGCTCCAGCTCTGGGCTCTGCCAGGGTCTCCGTGCCCAACATCACTGCTGTGCCGAAAGCAGGGGCTCCTGCCGTCCTCATCCTGGCAACCCCCTGCCCCATGGGCGAGAGGTCCCATCCACCCTGGGCTCCACCACGGGGCCAAAACCTGAGCCCGAGAAACTGAGCAGTTCGCAGGGATGGCTCCGGCCCCCCCTATAAGGAGCTGGGGGGTCTGGAGCCGGATCTGGTGCCAAGTGGGACCTCCACGGCGTTTCCCAGTAAGGTCGGCCATGGGCTCCCAGCCAGGACAAGGCAGGGTCTCTCACAGCAGCATGCGACCGACGGCTCCACAAAGGTGTCTCCGCTCCCTGCACCAGAGCTCAGGTCGTGCCGGACACAGGGGACCCCTGCGCATGCAGCAGGGGAGCAGGAGCCAGGGGGGCCGGTGCGGATGCAGATCATCCCCTGGGGAACCTTGGGGCCCAGCAGGGCCGGTTCCCCACCCCAGCCTGGCTCCAGGCTGCCCGCGGCACCCCACAGGGTGATGAGGGTAGGACTCGGCGGCTAGCAGCATCCACGCTGCCCCCAGTCCCCAAATCCGTCCCTGCCCCAGCCCTGCGGTGACTGACAAGACGGACGTGAGGTGCTGGCATGGTGCGTCGAGACCTCTGCTGCCAGGGACTCCCTGTTCATGGATCGTTGACTCAACAGGCCATAATGGCTCCATCTATCGGGGTCAATACGGGTGCCTTTGACACATGATAGACAATAATTGCTCCTGCTTAGAGACTTTTTAGTTCATGGATCATTGACCTGATGGGCTGTAACAGCTCCGAAGGAGGCTGCACACCCCTGCGCTTAAACGTCCTCAGGAGCAAGCGGCTGTGTAAAACCATGGCACGGGGCCGTGTAAAACATGCTCTCTCCAAAAACATGCTCCCCAGCACAGGTTACCAAAGGCCCTGGGGCCCCTGGAAGCCCTCGTGCTAAGCATGGCCACGGAGGGAGCCCAGGAGGAAAGGCCAGCAGGCCCCAGCATCCCTCAGGCACCAGGGCATCGGACCAGGGTGGATGGGGACAGGTTCACCTCCGGAGGTCTGCAGGCTAGAGCTCCCCTCTCCAACAGCAACTTCCAGGTATATGATTTAATGAAAGGCACAATAAGAAGTGAAACAATTAGAATTTCTGCCTCATTATCATGGTAATCTTATCAGTTGGATAATGAGGTATTAATGGAGATTTAATGTGCCTCTCATAACAGAATCCCTTGGAGAAAACACATAAGGAAATTGCTGTAAATCCACTTAATGATGGAAAGGTCCCCAAACACCATATTCCAAAGGATGAAAAATGCTGGATGCAAATGAGAGAGAATCAAGGTCAATAACACGGTGGGGACCGAGCTCATGGCAGCACCGCACCGCCACAGCGCATCCGCTCCAATTCCACCGCTTTGGCCACCCGCCCCATTCGGGACTGGGACGGATGCGCAGTGGCTGCCAAGATCCTACTGTCTCATAAGTGATGTGAACATTTCATGACTGAAACATAGTACTTTTGGACTTGGCCACTCCCATCAAGGCATTAAAGACCACACAGCAGAGGAATGGAGACGGTCCTGGCACCTGTCCCCAGGTGAGCCACCTTACAGTGCTGTTAGAGCAGGTAGCTTCCCCCTGCCCCCCAGCTACTAGGACAGCCTAGCACAAAAAACCCGAGAAAAACCAAAGCCAAACTGAAAAGCTCTGTGTTAAGCAGCCAACGCAGCGGTGCACCCTCTCCCATTAACTGGATCTTGTTTCGTTTTTGCCACTGTCCGCTGCCCCCGAGCTGTTGGTGCACGCGCGAAAGAAAGTCTGAGGATACAACACAGCAGCAATGCTAAACGGGAAACCATGCAGAGTTAGTGGTAAGTTGCTCACACTTGCAATGCCATCTCCAGCACAACTGCTGATCTCATTGGAACAAGGCAGAAACACGAAACCCAGGCGGTTAAACTGCTCTCCTTTTAATCAGTTTTTACAGAATAATACATTAATAATCACGTTAGAGACAAGATGGGGTTCCTGTATACAAGATTGTGCAAGCTCATTAATTTAGATTTATAAAGGCTTTACCAGTTTCAAAGAGGAGAGGCAGTACAAAGCTTTTAAATAGAGGTAAAGCACAATTAAAAGGTACAGAACACACACTACTAACTCAGCAGAGATTAATTCTCAAGTAGTACAGGCTCAACCAAGTCACCAGCTGTTACCCAAATACAAGCATCCTTCCCCCTCCTTCTCCACTGCTTTCCTGCCGCTCCAGCTCTCCCGTCACGCTGCCAGCCAAAGCCTGCACAGTCCGTACCACAGCACGGCCACACAAGTTACACTCGTGCCAAACACACACGCTTCGCTTGCCTGCAGCTTTGCTGCTGAACAGCCCGGCCTCCTCCTGCTGCTCCTGTTCTCACTCCCTTCCTCCACATACTACTCAGCATTAACATGGCAGTGAGTTCTCAAACTTCTGCGAGAATTCGGCTCAATAGAACATGAACGTTTTTCAAGCGACAGGAACCAACACTGTGCTCACCAGAAACTCACTTACAGGAAACAGGATCACGTTTGTGGCTTTTTTTCCTGAAATTCATGGCAGTTACATTCAGCATTTGGTAGTATAAGGTCTTCAAAACAAAAAACTTTTAAACTCAATTACTTAATAGGCCATAAACATCCCAGTTCTTCTTAAAGAGGATTTAAAAAAAGCTTTAAAGAGAAATCTCACTTAGGAGCCAAAAGGAATCTCCTAGTGATGAAAAACCACCCAGCCCTTTCCTTTCCCTCCTCTACCCAAAAAAGGAAAATACCACCTCTGTAACATTAACAGGCATAGCCATGCCATCGTTTCATTTGGCAGTTCGTCCAAACATGCCGACAACCAGTGCTGGAGTCAACGACTGAGCCTTAAGTCCATGACGGCAATCCGCTACTAATGACCTCTCCCCCCTCCCCTTTCCCCAAAATGTTCCATTCATCCTTCAGTGGCTGAAGTAATTTAACTAACAGAAAGCACCAAGTTTACAGCAACAGGTACATGGTTGGCCGGTCCCTTTTGGCAGCAGTTCTGTTACTTTTGGTCCTTTATGCACTGTCTTTTCACCTTTACTATTGCACACCAAAACCTAACGACACCACTTCCTATACATGTAATTTATCATTTTAAACCAAAAACGTTACGGGACACCAGGGGAAAACAGTAAGAGGACATTACAGGAAGGTTTTAAATTCTTTGGAAAGCCTAATTCTCTAACTACACCTATCAAGACTATATAAAGGACTTTCAGAGTAGGTTGAAAAAAAGAAGCAAAGGACCATCTTGCTATGAAGACTCTCAGCTCACCTGGGGCTCACTGAAACACTTACTGGTGTTAAAATAACTAACTAAAAAAAAACCAACCCTCCAGTTCTTTTAAGTATTGTTCTACACCAAAAAACAGTTATAAAAACTGTGAAGGAAATGGTTCTTGACCCTTCCATAAAGGAGAGCAAAACTGAAAGAGCTGATGGTGCTGATCAAATCCTGCTTGCCAAGTTTGCAAACAGGAGCAATGCACAGGGTAATCACTAATTTAAGTGTCTTTGTGCCTTCTTTAAGAATTATACAAATACTCTCCTCGACTAAAACCCCAACTGCAGGACTAAAAGAACTTTCATACATCGGTCTTAACATTTCAGATATTCAAGTAATAATTAAATACTACAGGACACTTCAATGTAAGTAAATTTATATTGCTTTTAGATATGATCTGGCCATATCTTCAAGGGCATATTTGTGCTTCGCTGCTGAGTGTTATTGGTCAGGGCTGTGCTTGCAATATTAAGTTATGTGTTCAGCACCAAAAACCCATCAAGGCTAAATAACTAGAATATTGCAATGCTACACAGATGGAGTTACCACAGTAAGGCAGATCAGAAGAATTTTGTTTCTACTGAGTATTGCTCCTCCACACAATCAAGTCTCTAATAGAGGAGAAAGACTATAAAATAAAAGAAAAAAGTTACCATCCCACCCTCTCACCTGTGATTAGTTTGGCAAAAATGCTATACTGAATTACATATTAAACAGTCCTAGAAAGTAAGTTTCTTTAATTACGCCTTGACAAGTAGCACAGCCAAATCAAGCACTTGATACTTAACATAAATTGCTCTAAGTTCAATTAACCAAATGATTTTCCCAAGTACTAGTTGCTTACAGGTTTTAATCATCAAAATGCACACACACAAAAAAATTCAATCGTATTTTGAAAAGAATATGAGAAAGATTTTGTTTTCTTTAGCGTTCACAGACACCAAGTCTTAACACATCCCTCTGTCTGAAGTGTAATGAACACTCTGGGAAGAGCAAGAAATAATACTGACATGAAAAAGTTAAATGCTCACTGTCCTTTTTCACTGTAATTCTAGCTAAAAAAAGAACAGTGAGCGCTTATATACAGATAACAACCACTGGCCATCACTCAGACCATTTCACTCATGAAATATCCATGTGGTGTTGTGCATAAAAACTTCTTTAAATTGATAATTGTCAGTTTAAGGGAAAGGTGGGGTGAGAAATCTATAAAACACCCTGAACTGATGTCATGATATGTTTCATAAAGAACAGTGTTATATTTTAAAATATTTTATATGAACAGTAAAACTTGCACTGCTGCATAGCAGACAACACGAAGAACATTTAGTAAAAACATTCACTGAAACCCCTGGCATATGTATTTAATGTCACTAATCAAAATATATATTACAGTCCAAGGTTCTGTTAAGGATCTCTGTTTGGGGTTTGTACAGTATACACAATATCTCAGAAAAAATATTACAGTAAGGTATTTTCTCCTTTTTTATATTAGACTTATCTATTGTAACTTACAGTCCCTCTCCTCTATATATCCAAACCTTTACAACACCCTAATGCCCTAGCCAAAACGTGTTTAGCTATCTAATAAGCCCTGTCTATTATAAATTCCAGTTTTAGAAATTTCAGTAATCTTAATTACATTTTAATAAATAGTTCAGTTTGCCCTTTTTTAATCTTTGTCTTTCGAGGAAGTCCTTTCATTTCCAAAACACAGTGTCACAACCTGTTAGAGGTCAGAGGCTTTTGTTTGTTTATTCAAAGGATAATGAGTCCAAAGATAATTGCAATGCATTAAATATAATTATATAATATTTACACTGTCCTCAGATTTTAAATTTAGGTGAAATATAATTAACATTAGTTATGTCAGCTACTACAAACTTTCAGTGTGGCTGGTGTTTTATTAATAAAAGGTGTATTAAGCTAGAAAGTATACTAAGTGATTGCCCTGATTCTTCTTGTTTCAGTTTTCTATTAGAAATTAAGTGAAGTGAATTATTCACGTGAGTAAGAATTCAAGAAGAGGGGTGGTGGAAAAAGCATGAAGAATTTTCTGCATGTTTTGAGATTCCAAAATACCTGAAAACTGTGGTCCCTTTTGCAGTGCCAGTATCTATAGGGGAGAAAAACGCAACCAAAAGAGAAGAGGAAAATCTCTTAAATTAATTTGATTAGTAAAGGTGTGTTTTAAAATGCCTCAATTCTGTACAGTATTATACAAGGAAAGTATCTTCTTCAGTTTTTGCCGCTGTTGTACATTCTTATATACTCTTCTGCTAACAGTCTGCCCATACGTGTGCTGTTTGAGTTACTTGCGATCATCAATAGTTTTAATGAATTCAACTGCTGCTGTGAACTGCATCCACCAATATGATTCTTCTCCAGATAAACAGTTGGCATAGAAACTACTAATGTACTGAACAGTGGACAGCAAGCAAGGTGGATTTGCCTGAGGGTTAAAGAAGAAAGAAATACTCACAGCTTGTTTGCAAAGCTAAAAATAAAACATTACAAGATAAGACTAGGAATACAACTCTATTTGTGCAGTGATCCTCACACATTATGAATGTGTGACTATGTAATGAATCTGTAGGCTAGTGACTGTTTATCCAGACCACCCCCACTTCACACACTCTGAAGCCACCAGACTTGATGGAAGGAGCATTTTTCCAACAAGGGAAAACGACTAGCAGGCCAAGAGAAAGAAGGGTAACGCTGGCAAAATCTATAAAAGTCATCAAGGATTTCAACACGTGGAAAAGCCTATTGTTTCAGCATCTTATACATGACAGATCATCCTCCACTCACTCATATGTCAAAAAAGATCAGCAACACAATGCAAGTCAGTCCTAGTGTGGATCTTGGTCCTGAAAGAGGACAGCATTAAACAGGCACACGGGACAGATGCTGGTGGACACACCTCAAAAAAAACCCCACTCCACACACAACGTCTGCACCCCAATTTCCTTGGCTCCAAAGGCAAAGTTTGCTTGGATTCAAAAACTGTAACTGTGACCACATTTCTGACGTTTCTTTCTATTTAAACCTGCTGAATTAGATCTGGGTTTGAGTCTACCATGCTCCCAGTTACTCAAATGTATTGTTTTTTTCTTCCTAAGATTTGCTTGTTTATTACAAGAACTAGCTGCAGTTTGTGACCTTTGCAAAAGAACTCACCTTTATGAGGACAAAGACCAGAACAGGAACAAAATCATCTGCCCCAGGTACTGAATCTTCATTTGCCAAACTAAGCAGGTTCATGATGGTTGAACACATTCGCAGGATACACTGTACTTTGTCTCGGGGGGTTTTATAAGCGCTTATTGTGCGGATTTCAGACTGTGCAGATGGCCATGGTGCCTCCCGGAGATATACCTAGGAAAAAAACCCGACACGCTGCCAGTTCTTGTTTGTCCAAGCTACTACTGTGCACCACAGAGGATCTGAAGTACCAGAGAATGCAGGCAGGAGCAAGGCTCTGCAGAAGTGGGAAGCTTTAAGTCAATATGGTTACATTACACTCACAATGAAGGTGGCTTCCTGCTGTGTTATAACAGAAAACCATAAGGAGCCAGCACTCTACAAGCAACTAACATAATTAGCTCGTGACTTCTCCAGTACACTGTTTCAAATGAAGGCAGAGCTGTATGTCTCAGTCTTCCATACCAGCACCTTTATGAACACTCACCGTTTTGATTCATACGGTTCAAGTGCTGAATTGAGAACTAGGAAAGCTGCACACATCCAGCCTCTGACAGACTTCTTAAGCCTACCAACCTGCTTTTAATTATCCTATTAACCATGAGAAAAGTGAAAGCACTGGCCAAATTCACAGATCTGCAAGGTTATATTAATTCTGGCTAGTTCAGAAAGTTAACAGCTGTAAACCACAGCTATGGCATATGTATCATATTAGAAGATTAAAGGATTCGAACTTTGTCTTTTGAAGCAAATTATCAGAAATTTACTGCATCTTAGTGCAGTGTAGTATTAGTTCTTAAACCTTGCTATCAGGACAGAGGTGGCAAAATCGGAAAAAAAATGAATTTGAAAAGATCAGTCAGTGGAAGATACCAAAGCACAGGTACAGCATGTTTTTCCTGCAGGATATTTCAGCTGTCACAGATAGAAAAGCAATGCCTCTAAGTGTAAAACAAAACAACCCTCTTCCCATCCCAAATACAATCAAAACCAAACACCCTGACACACATATAAAAGTGAAGGAAAGGAGAGGTTGGTACCTCAGGTATCTGAAGTGCTTTGTGGTTTGCAGTCACTACTTTAGATAACCTCTGTATGTGCTCATGAAGGACCCTGAAAATAAACACAAAAAACAAGAGTAAAAAGTAAGCAGCAGCCAGCCAGTAGTCCCCTGGGATTTCCCGCTAGTTTTAAGTTTGATACTACAAGAGAGATCTTCAGGAATGCATATAATCATGATGGTCCTACAGCTAATGGACACTAGGTCAGTATGAAATGCAGAGGATTTTGCCATATAATTAAGTACAACAACACAGCCAGTAGAGCATTCCAACAGCGTGGGAATACAGGTGGGAAAACCACAAAAACCAAACACATGGAAAATACTGTACCAAAACAGAAAATGGAAGGAGTCCCAAAGCAGATTTTGATCACTCAGCATACACGCTTGCAGATCCGAAAGTCTGTATCTCAAGTCATTACATTTAGAATTTTATTCTGTTTTAGCAGTTTGTTGAAACACAAGCTTTGCATATGACACTAAAGCACTTCCTTGTTCTTTTACAAAACGTTCTGAAAGAAAACATGAGTTTGTATGGCATGGCTGACTTAGTCAAGTCTGTCATGTGAAGACTGCACAGGTTCCATCTGCACCAACTGCAAAAGAGAAACCAGGTACTTCACACTACGTTAACTTACTGGTCGCGCAAAATATCTCCATCCTGATTAGGGTAGAATGCAAGTTTGAAAATACGATTCATCACACTGCGTTCTATAGCTAATTGTGCATCCTGAAGCTGTTCTTCACTGGCATTCTGCCATATGGCATCCTGAGCCATAGCCCCATATAAGAACTGAAGAAAATCCTCAACTTGGGCTGTTTTATCATCTGCTGCTGTGAGTTTCTGGAAATCTGATAAAAAGTAAAAAGAGAGCGAACATTCACTTAAGTAAAAAACATTATTTCTGATAGGTTTTTCTGGAAAGAAGAGCCCAGAATCTACTTCAAACTTCGTGCCAGGCAGCACTGTTTTGCCCATACCCCAGTACCCAGTAAGGGAAAAAAAAAGCAGGAACTCTTGAAATAAATGGACACATCAAAGAAAAAGCACATAGAACACATTTAGCAAAGCATATTGTCAAAATACTCTACTTGATACTGTGTTAATCACTTCCTCTGCAGTACCAGTTCTTACGCCTTCTTCCAGGCATGCACCGAGATCGTGGCCAGAACAATCACTAGAACAGTCGCTGGTAAGAACAAGCACACGCAAAGTTCTCAGATGCTGAAAGGGAGGGGAAGGGGGGACGATATCAAGAAAACCCATGTGTACCATTTTTTACCCCTACCATACCTATTAAGTATGCATAGTTCTAACATTCATATATATCTACAAAATACAGAATCAGTGATGCAGCCAAGCTAATGCAGCATGACCAAATCACTGGCCATTCATTGGCTTCATATTTATAGCATTCTGCACCAGAAGACAACTGCCACTCACATCTGCCAGCAGCCTAAATGCCACAGTTGCCAATTTCTCTTTTAGATCATCCAGAAATAGCTGTCTGCTTTCTGTCCAATGAAAGGGCTTTAACTCTGTCCTGGGTCACTGAATCTTATTACCAGAACTTTAATCCCAGTATACAGAAGTTCTCATAGTAATTCCAGCCTATTCAGGCACATTTAAATATGCAGCATTATATGCTCCAGGAGCAAGAAATTACTCCAAATTTCTTATGTACTTCATTAAAACAGGTATGCGCATAGAGAACATAGAAATAGTTTGTTTTACCTGAGTCTGTTTTGAGAGAGTTGTCTTCCTGGTGCTGCTATCCCTTATGCTATTATTCATTTTATTCATACTACTCCTATTCCCCATGTCTTCTAAAGTGCAACCACAGGTTCTGTCCCGAGGACTGAATGTTGCAACTTAATTTATCATTTATCAGTAGATCTAAACTAATTAATAGTATTCATGCTTCTTTCATGGGGCAGACACTAGATAATATGATTTAGCATAACTTTTTAGGCCAAGTGAGGCCAAATTACCTTCATTCTCTCAGTCCATGAAAAATGCAGACAGTTACCATGGCTTAGCTGTCACAACATACTGTTAAGTCACAGTAATCTGTCTATTTGAGCCATTATTTCACCAGCAAGTGAAAACCGTTTTAGGAATCTGCTCCTCAGATCAGAAGTTGTGTTTTAAAACATTAACCCGAGCCAGCATCTAAATATGGAGTAAAGGAATACAAATATCCCACAGTTGCACTAATCCTACCTTGAATAAACTCTCTTATTTTCTTTTCTTTGCTCTCTAGCAGTAACCTCACACATACTGTAGTGAAGTATCTGTTGGCCACTTCTTTATCTCGCAGAACTCTTTGCAACAGCCTTTCCAAGTGCGCTTGTGTTGTCTGCAAGCCTTGGCGACATCGAGTTAAATAAGCGATATATGGAGCTCTTTTCCTAAAATAAAGAGTGCTCCACATTAGACTCATAATAAAGATAGAGGCTAATAGTTTTACAAACTGTTAAGTTGTAATGCAAGAGGAATCTTCAACCTGTTGTTTTTAAAACAAAGATAATGTCTGAATTAGGAAGTTCTGTCGTATATAGATTTCTCTGAATTCACTGCCCTTGCAGCACTCCAGAATGCTAGACTAAAGCAAAATCCAAACAGCATCTCTTGTGTGTTAGAGCTGAACGTTAGCCACAAATTGATTTAACCTGAGTTTATTACTACCTGGACTCAACATCCAAGCTTTAAGCCATTTGCAGATAGGTGAGACAATTTCATCATTTTGTGGGGAAGCAGAGATGTAATAACTGGATTTGGTAAAGTACAATTTAAACCAAAAGGGGTCTTCCCAATCTGCTAGTGAATAAGTATATGCATTTGGAAACCCGTTAATAAGAAGATACTGAACAAACTACCTGTAGTCCTCCGCAATAGATGCGAGTAGCTTTCGACAGGTCCTGTTATCAAAGCGGCTTACACATCTCATTGTCTCTTGCAGCTGGGCCATCAAGTTCTTGTCTTGGAGGTTAATAGCTTCAGCCAGTTGAACTTTCAAGAAGCACACAATTTCATTATCTAATAAAGAAAAAAGGAAAATTATTAAGGAAAAGAAATGTAGGTATGATGAAAATAAAACTGGTTTTGAATATGGGAAATATATAATAGTTTAAAACAAAACTTCTGTACATTAGGCAATAAATGTTGTTTTAAGAACAATTCAGTAAGTCTTTTTGAATTTTCCAGATATCAAGGGATAAGTTTTCATATCACTATCTTATTCAGTATTGAGAACCATTCTGAAACATGAAGAGGACCAGATAAGGTGACAAATTCACCTGTCTGCAAATGAACCTAGAATGAATGGAGGAACGCAAACACAAGACACATATACTAAGTCAAAGACTCAGTAAAATCATTCAAGTTACTCTATTAGTACTGTAGCACAATTCCCAACAGTACATGTATTTTGGGAGTCTATCCTACAGCTTCAGGCTCTACTTGCACTATATCGTAGATACTTCATTACAAACAGATTAGTCCAGATTTAGCTGGCAGGTTTGTTTGTAGAGTAAGAAAGAAAACATCTTGCGGGGGCAAAAGGTGGTCTGTGCCTTCTATATCTATGCCAAACAGAGGTCACCATAAATGGTGCAGTACAAGTGCCATTAGATATGGGAAAAGAAGAGATACACACAATACAAAATATCTGTATGTATAAAGAACATTTACCTTCAGGGTCTGTGTGGTCTGGTAGACCATTCCTTGTTGAATGTGTCAACATTGGGAAGGCAACAGAATCTGCTGAACAAAGAGCCAATCTCAATTTCTTCTTTGCATCCCTTAAAGAGGAAAAACATTTTCTTAATAAAGTTGCTGCACAGTCTGCTTCTTCAATAAGAAATCTTTATCTGTTTTTTTGGTTTTTGTTTTTGTTTTTTTTTTAAATACTGCATAAAGTTATTTAACATTTTATGTTAAATAAAATTTTAATATACCAATATTGTCAAGACTTTAGAATATCAGTTCTTTTGATAAAGCACCTAGACCAGTTTCAAAGGGATTTTCCTAAACACTGAACTTCTCTGTCCTCTCAGGTTACAATATCCCCCCCTTCACCCATGCAAATAAGACAGTATGAGGTGCTTAAAACTAAAAGCACATAAAAGTTTACAATTGATCTATATTAAAATTTCTGTGGGAACCAATCACATGGCTTCAACTTCTAATTCTGCTTTGTGGGTAAGATTAAACCTGCAAATATATTTACCTATACGAGAAAGCAGAACTTTGTGGCTGTGCTACTTGACTTGCAGAGTCTGGGAGATCATCTGCAGACATGTTTTGCAAAGCCTCATCACGTGGAGAGTCATGCATACTCTCACCATCCCCAATAGCCTCTATGGAAATAAAAAAAAAAACAAAACAACATTAGACATGAAAAGAGAAGTCAGAAGAAGAAACTAGACTAATATTCTCTATTTTCTTCTTGTTATCCTAAGGTCAGGGGGAATGGAGACAGCAAATAAAACAGCTTCTTCCAAATAAGTGAAAGAGGTATATTAAAAATATACAATCTACAAATCACTAAGAAGAAATTGCATCAGATTTGGAAGACCATATACTACTTCAGTATCCATTGAAAAAAAAAAAAACCAAACCAAAACGGTAAGAGATGTGCTATTAACAACCACTCATCTCAATGGCAATATGAAAGAGCTGTCCTTGGCAATATTGATTTAATTCCCAGTCTTTGAGGGATCATCCCACAGATTATCTGCCAAAAAAATTCCTGGTTTAGAGCTCACATTGTTCAGCTCTTAGTAGTAACATTAGTCTAGAATACTGAAGTGTGTTTATCATTAGGGAAGAGAAACTATGTTGGTGATGATTATAAAAGCTAGGTTCTCACCTGCACTGTCATAGTTTACTATGGCTCCTTCACTAGGACTGGTTCGCTTAATTGCATTCCTGTACTTATCCAGAATGTCCTCTGCAGCTTGCGCCTGTGCACTGAGCCTTGGGCTGGGATCATCTGAAAAGATCATTAAAAACAACAGGACTTAACCTTGTATTGTGCCACCTGAAAGCAAATATAAAAACTTAGACCTACACATTTGGACTCTGTTTTTAGCCACATCAAACAAACAGCTGCTTGTGTTCCATGTAGCCACAATTCAAATATATTTATAAAGTCTGAAGTAAAAGTAGAAAAAAAAAAAGTACAATGAAAGTGAACAAATAAAGCCAGATCCTTAGCATATTTATACTGTAGACACAAATGGTTCTGGTATATTTGAAGACTTCTAGAAACGATTAGGCAAACAGGAAACTAAACAGTCAGGTTCAAATCATGTTTAATTTAGCACTTAAGTAATTATTACAGGAATGTGTCTGCAGCTATCCTTACAGCTCAGCTATGATAAGGACATGAGTTTCATGATAAGAGGAAAAAAAAAAGCAAAGACTCAAGTCAAGAATCCAGTACTACACATATTGACAGAAGCATGACTATTTAAAAACAGTCTTCAAGTTAAGAAATCTTTATCTACTTTCTTATTCAGAAAGCCAGTTGTGAACATTAACTACAATCGCACATACCTTCTGTAAACAGATACTTGGTGGGCACTCTGGAACTCTAGAGGGCATGTTATGAGAGAAAATTACTATGATGCTATTCACATACCTTGAAGTGTTGAGTATCTGTCAGGCACCATGTCATCTTTGTCTTTTTCTTGTTTTTCTTTCTTTCTAAATGGAATAGGAGCTGAAAATGCAAGGTACCTTATCAAAGACTATTCTGAGATAATGACCAGATTAAAGAAACTTTAAGAAAGTGGCTAATGCAGAAGCTTGTTATCAAGTAAACTTCAGTAAAAGCATAAGCCTGTCTATGGAGGGGAGCAGAACTGTACTGTCATCACATGCAACAAGCTCTACCTTTAACAGACATGCTACCATGAGCCAGGCAGAAGTTTTGCCTTCCAGGTACAGTACACTCTAGGCAACTACTAACCAAGGGAGTCAGGTAGCTTCCCATTTTTATGGGAAGAAAAATCTAATTTTTTAATGGGAAAAATATCTAATATTGCACACATTGTTCCATCCCCAGCTGACATTATTCACAGCATGAAAGCCAAATATTATCTTGGAACAAGCTCTACTTTGTAAATAGCCAAAGCCTAATTTCCATTCATGCTATATTACAAGAGATATCCTAAGTTATCAATGTCCTCCAATCAGCACTCTACCATCCAAAGAGAATTAAGACTAGCTCTCAGTGAAGCTGCAATGAAGTTAACACCATACAACTGTGAAATGACTGGCCTCGCGTAAGGATTCCAAGGTTACTGAATGATTAAGATAACACAATGCCTAACCAAATTCCTTCCAGCTTACACATTTCTTTATAGGTACTGTATACTTTGTATTTCAATAATTCTTTCTTTACTACTTGCAATTTTATAAATAAGAATCCTTTATTTCTCAGAATTCAACAGGACAGCTATTACTCTGTAACAAGTCTACTCTAACAAATCTACATCAGTCTGGTCAGCTTTTCAAAGTGAAACTGTAAAAACTTTCCATAAAAGTGACCAAAGATATAATAAAGGAAGCGTGCACTCTTACTAAAGTACCAAAAATCAGATGGACATGGTTCTACCTTTGGGCATGGCAGACACAAAACGTTTCCTCCACCAGGGCTTGTTTCTGTCAGACTTCTCGTCATCACTGTCTTTTCGTTCTTCAATCTGTAGAAGGGCAGACCCTACATTTCAGCATTTACCATATCAAGTGTAAAGACAAAATTTCTCCTTCACATCAGGTTTTGCTACAGTGACTGTAAAAACAGAACTATAGCAGAGCACAGAAAGTCATAGCAGATTAAGTTAGAAATACCACTCCTGAAGAGGGCAGCCTATAAATGCAAAACCAAAGACATGAAGAAACTTAGATTTCACTCATTTCTTTTTTAAAGAAAATTACTTTTCAGGATGCTGCAGCATTTTAAAATTTGAACACCACAACAAATGTATTTCTGAAGTCCCACCAAATCAAGTAAAGGTCATCCAGTAAATTTAAGAGAAGTCAGATTCATTTAAGCCACTCTGAACAACTGTAGCTTTAGCTTGTAAAACATTATTGGCCAACGTTTAAAAGATAACAGAAGTGCATTGTAATTCTTTGGCTAAACGCATTTAATACCAGCTTTCTGGCATCAGATGCATAATTAAAATGGGCATGCTTGGGGTGGAGGGGGGGATAAATATATAAATAGAAGCCTTACCTCTCCTCTTGAGGAGTCTTTACTGGGAGATGAAGATGACGATTGAGATGCAGCCACCAGAACAGCTGCTCCAGTGTTGGTGGCTGGCATAGGAAGTTCCCTCTCCTCATTACCAGGACGTCTGTTCCACCCAGGATCACTCATAGGTCTCCGAACTGATGATACTATATCTGAACTCCTACTGCGGACTAGCCTCTCTGGATAAGAATGCCTCTGCTTGAATGCTTCTAAATCAGTTGGAATTAAAGCATGAGACCCAAAGTTCGGTAATCGGGCCTCATTAACTCCCATAGCTCCTTCCAAGATCGGTGGATCCGGTGGTGGATGAGAGGGTCTTGCATAGTGTACTTTAGGCCTTACTACAGCCGATACACCTGTGGTCACAAGCATAAAAGAAGCCACACACACTTCTTTTAAGATTCATCCAAATTAGCTGGTACTAACATAAAAGCATTGAAAATGCCTGTTTTTTAAAGAAAGCTTTTTCTTTACAACTCACCCTCATTTGATGACAGAGGGTCAAACAATGCAAGCAAAGAATCTGTCTGAGAAGGAGGAGATGTCAACTGACTGGCTCCTGAAATACAGGATAAAAAAAAAAAAAAAAAAGAAGTTACAGCTGTACCAAGACCTACCTACAACATAAGGGACATTGGAAAAACAGCCCTCAGCAACACAAGTTTACAAAACATATACTGCAACATATTTTTAAAGATATTCTTATATGGAAAGATCTCTGTACTATGCTGAAATGATCAAAGAATTACATCACAAAAAGTGGGTAAATCTTGAGGAGCAGATCAATTCCAAAATGCAAGAGGACAGTCAGTGTAATCAAACTGAATTAGGAAAAGGTGATCTTAGATCTAGTACTCAAGCTGTAGTACTACAAAGTACCGGAGTCTCTGTCAAACAAATACAGTGCTAGCAAATAAAGAAAATGTTAAGCTTAGCCATCAGAACTTTGAAATTGGAAGAAATTGTAAAATTTAAGGATTCTATGAGTGTCATGCGTGAGACTTCAGTTACCAGAGATTCTAATTCTCATTTACAGGTAAGTACCTTACTTACCATGAGCCGTTTCGTCCATGTCAGGACTTGTCACAGAATCTTTTCCTCCAAAGTCAGAGCTACATTCAGACCTGAGATCCTCAATCTTGTTAGGAATATCTTCAGATGTTGCACTAATACCTTACACATAACAAAAGAAGCATCTGTAACAGTCTCTCAGAGAAACAGGAAGCAAAATCTGAAGCTGTTAAAATGTCTGATCAATACTGCAATAATCAAGTCCTACCTCATAGTAGCATGTAAAGACATTATGAATTTCTATATTCATAAATAACATTTTTATTTCTGCTCTACATCTTCAACTGTTTTAACATAGCTATGAACACACTTTGACAATGGGCATTAGAAAGACACTCTGCTGTTAAATACTTGGCAGAAAATGAAGAAGAGCTGAAGTACATACATGCTGATTTACTTAAATAAAAAAAGCTGTGATAATAAAACTAAATACAAGGAAGTTAGGAGTTTCTTCCAAATCAATACTCCACTGCTAACCACTGCCATTGTAGCACAGAGTATTCAACGCTCTGCTGCCTTTTTTATTTCTTCTGTAACATGAACAAAGAATTACTGCTTTAAAAGTTCCAGACTGAATGCAAAAAGTTACTTTATGAGTGAAATAATGTATAACTAAAGCAAGTGCAGCAAAGCAGATGCTGATCACATTCTAATAAAGCAGCATGTTTACAGAGACAATCACACACACCTGATACAACGCTGAGGCCTGGTGTACTGGGTCGAGAACTGACCTCCCTTACATCTGTGTCATCAGATGTGCTACCCAGCCCAGAACAGCTTTCCAGTTCTTGTAGTCTTTCCTCCTGTTTTAAGTCTGGGGCCTCTACAAAAGGGATACAATGGAGAGTGGAGAGAAAAAAGTACCATTACTCAATGCTGTGCTCCCTTAATATTCACATACAGAAGGACAGGGAGCGGTATGTGTTGATTTAGTATATTAAGTTCTAAGCTAACTCAACCACTTCAGCAAGAGTTTTCTTCCTATACAGAAGGCAAGACTCTGCACAGATAACAATGCTTTATCTGCACAGGCATTCTAAGAAGTTTTTACTGTTTTAAGTACTATATTTCTTAGATACAACAGTATACAGTCAAATCTTCATTAACCGAAGTAAACTGTGATCCTAGATAGCCCTACTTAACATCACAGGGAAGGCAAGCAAACAGAAGTTTGCTTTGCAATTCCTTCTCTCCTTTTTTGGCCCTTAAGAATTTCTTAAGTAACAGCAAGTCTCTCACAATACTTTCCACCTTCTCTCCGCCTAGGAACAGTTTGCCCTTTTAATACTGGAAGCATTCACAAACACTAACTTAACCCTAGGACAATAATTTCTCGAAGAAAGAGAGGAAGAGGCGGCTGTTTTGCATTATACGCCTCTGGAGGAGTCTTGATTCATGCTAAAGAAATAAGAAAAAACTGCACGATTCTGACCTGAATCACTTGGTAATACTTCCACACTCCATGCCTCACTTGTGGTTTCCGATATGGTTGAACCTGTGCAGGGATCAAGCAACACGGATCCTGAACCTGGTAAACACAGCAAGCTGCCTAGCATGTTCTCTGCAGCTGCACCTGAAAAAGTAAAGCCGAAGCGTATAGCTAGATATAGGCTTCCTGAAGACAGCTCTAATAAGACAGAAAAATAAGAACACATTTTAAGTGTCCTTAATAAAGTAATCATTAAAGACAATGTTGAAGAGGTAGAAATGAGCAACTAAATACAACCCAGGTCGTGCACACAAAATCCTCCTACAGAAAAGCTCCAGTTTAATCAATAAAAACACACCTATTTAGATAGAGAGAAGGGCTCTGCAGCCTCACCATTTTAGAGCAAACATGAAGCATTTTAACGTACCAGATGTACCACCAAGTTACCTGCTATTTCCTGCAAACGATCTTCATCAATATTTGGATCGAAGTCACTTCCCAAGACATCTGTACTCCAAGTTTCACTCACAGTTTCTGATATATCTCTGTCATCAGTCAACCCCATCATATCACGGATTTCAAATTTACGGAGCTTGTCATCAAGATTATCCTGAGTTGTGGCTATGTAAAAATAAAAAGTTCTGAATTTTTTGAAAGGCTTCTCCGATTACTTCTGATTGAAAAATCTGTAAGAGTACATTATAGGAAAAAAAAAAACCAAACAAAATAACCCTCTAGTTCTGTCAGGTAAGACAGCATTTTAAAGCAAGGCCTGTAAAGCACAATTACACTATTCAAGAGGTGCTGCCTGAAAACAGCTCTTAAGCACATTTGACACAAGAAAAATCTTGAACCACACATGGTGACCTATCAGCCAAACTGACAAGAAAAAATTAATAAAATTTAGCACACTATCAAGAAACTGATACAATTCCTGTAAGAAGAACTTATCACAGAAAAGCTGAGGCCTCCAGAGATCATTCAAATCCAAACCCTCTACTCAAAACAGGGTCAATTACAGCAGGTTGCTCATGGTCACGTCCAGTCACGTTTTCAGTATCTCCAGGCTGGAGACACCACGATCTCTTCAGGCAAGCTGTTTCAGCGTTTGACAAATATTTATTAAACAGGAAGCTATCCAGATGCTTTAAGACTACTCCAATACAGATCACCCAACTCCCTGAAGGGAAAAACTTGGTATCAAGCAAAACTTTACAAGCAGTTCCTTATAAAGGACTTAAGCCTCAGAAAGGAACACTTTTACTTATTTTCTCCTGAACTAGTCAATTCTTCAACCTTTTTCCACAGAACTTCAGCTTTATCATCTACAGCACCTCAGGCACTTGTATTAGAGAATGTGCACCTGCCTTGTTCATGCTCCAACAGCTGCAGAGCTTCAACACCATTGCTCCCAGAGGGGCCCGCGCCAAGCTCTGACACAGACTCCCCTTCTAAATCCAAAGATGACACAGAATTGGAGCGATTTGAAGGACCTGTGAGAACAGATTTTACTGTAAATCTGATTTGAATAACAGTTCCTAATATACAGCATTAACAATCTAGGACACAATTAACTAGAAAGATGAAAAGAAATGAAGTAGCAGTTCTAATATAAAATACTGAATTGATGAACTAGAAGCACATTTGATCTACTCCTGATCCCTATTCTGCAGATACTTAACTCGCACTGTGATTTGTACTTCCCATGTTTAGAGTACTATAGTGATTATAATAATCTACAAATACATTACCAGAAACAGCTAGAATCTCACCATTGCCATACTTAACTGTAACTAAAAAGTCAATAAAGCCTTCGCCATTAATTTGTTCACTTGTCCATGAATTTGTTTTCTTATTTTGAGAAGAGAGAGAGCAAAAACTAAGCTATGGAAGTTACAGAAAATAATGCATGCTGAGTGATCTGTACAAATCTCGTCAATACTACAAATAAACCTGTGCTTTGTTGTGTCCAACGCTTATATAAAGAAGTTGTCCAGAGTCCAGAAACTATTCTGAGATATGTAACAGCTTATTAAAACACAATGAAAAATAAGTCTGAGAAGTCTAAGTTTAGAGTTAAGTTAGATTATCTTAATAATTTGTACTGCACTTAAGTTTAAAAAAAAATTAAAAATCCCTCTGTTTTCTCTTTCTAAATATACTTAGTTTTTTTCTTCCTAATTCTCAGACTCAGTTATGCCTTTGCAGGTCAAAATTTAGCTCCAGACTTTTTTCTTTGAATGGCTAAGAGAAAAGACAGGCTCTCAGGGTAAAATATCACAGTCTTCAAAATGGCAAAGATGACATGCTGTATTTAATAGAAGTTCCTTTTACAGTTAAGGGGGAAAAAAAAAAAAAAAAAGAAAAAAAAAGGGACAAAACTTCTTCAAGACTTAAGTAGCCCTTCACCTTCAGATATTCCTTCCAGATTATCACTGCAGAGGGAAAAGCGCAAGGTTTTATCAGGTTTACCATGGAGCTTGTTTTCATCAACAGGGACATCTCCTTGTCCGCCATCTGCAAGCTGCATATTTAAGACCTGGAGAGTGGGGGAAAGAAACAAGACTTCCTTAAAATAATCTATTTTTCAGATCATAAATAGTAAACAAAACATTGCACACATTTTTTGCATCGTTTTCCCTAGATGTTAATGGCACAATCAAATTTCTAACATTCCGTTTGAAAAAAAGACAGTCATCTCCAAAGTCAGAGCCTGGAGAAAATGTAAAGTAACCAAAACATGAACGTAAGGCAATTCCCAATAATAATGCAGCCACCAGGTCCCTCATCACTCCAGCAGACTAATATAATAAGCAAACTGATTGTTACAAGGCTGCAAGAGGAGATAATCGGAACTATCAGGCAAGGCAGCAAAGATGAAAGCAGAAGCTGTGCTACAGCTGGTGAAAGAAAAGGCTGTAAAACCAGCCTTACCCTAAGCAACATAGTCTGAAGGCATTCATGGCAACATGACCACAGCTCTGCCCTCAGAAGAAACTGGGCCTGTGCGTTTCAAGTCTGAGCTGTCAAAAACGTAAGGATCAGTGTTCCAGTTCTGCCATTCACCTGTGCCACTTGATCGAAAGGACAGAGCATGCAGAGAGGCAACTGAATCAGCTTCTTCAGGCTCAGAAACAATACCCCAACTTTGCTCTTAAGCGTGCTATCTGACAAAGCCTCTTCATAAATCTGCCAGGTTCATTTTTCCTATGTGAATATACTGCTTTTCATACCTTGCAGATATACCAAGTGAGGGGAGGCGGACTCTAACAAAGGGAAATTTGAAAAACTACAACCCCCAAGTTCAGTAAAATAAGGTAAGGATTTTAATTCCCATTCTAGATTTACTACCAAAACTTTACAACTGTCATAACTTCATTGTTCTGCTATTAGAGAATACAGAGGCTGTACTTTTCAAAATATCTGAGATGTAATAGTTTTTGCATACCTCATTTTCCGACATCATTCCTGGAGTAATCTGTGGACCTGTGCCCAAAGAAATCACTAACACTTCTTCCAGCTGAACTTCTGCGATAGTCTCCTGGGACGATCCTTCATGATCTCCGTGCTGATCCATTAGAATATTTGATCTACTCCTGCTACGAGTTGCTAAGAAAATATTTTGAAATATCAACATTAGAAAGCTTTTCCTTGTTCAAGGAGGAAAAAAAGACAATACAATGGAAACACAGAACTGCAATGTTTTGAATTAGTAATATGCATACTAAATAAACTTACAAAATGCAAACTCTTATCAAACTTTGAGAGATGTAACTGGTGTTTAAATTTGAGTACTGCACTGCAGAAAAGCAAACTCTCAACATAAAAGTTTAGAGAAAGAAGGTATACTATGTCCTGTTTGCCTCACAAATTCAGTGTATTCCAATCCTAGAAAGATCTTTAATAAATTACATGAGAAAACTGAGAAGTTTCTTACCAACAAAAAAAAGAGTCAGGTTTTTGTGGTTTAAAACTCTAATTAATTTGCTTAGAAGCTTTTTTTCCTAAAAAGCAGGGAAATCTTATTCTAACAGGTGTCTCAACCCAGATACACAATTCAACATCAGGTGGTTTACTTTGATTATTTTGCGCCTCTTTATTAGTCTTTTCAAGTAGCCTCATATTCCCACGTTTGGCACCATGGAAGGAAGCATGTCCCCATGGAGTTACAATTTCTAAGTATGGCAGCATGACACCAGTTATTTCTTTATTTGATCCAGGGAAAACAAGGCAAGTGTGTGGAAGTCACAGCCAAATTTTGATTATCACACAAAGGCACACAGGGTGTTTTTAAAAACTACATGTATGTATAAAATGAGTCTCATATAGAAATCAGCGAGAAATCTGAAAAAGCAACTGATTGCCAAAGTAAACCAAAGGCATGCTTAAGTCGTGTGTTATAAGTAAGTTTCACAGAGAAGAATGGAAAGAGGGCATTACCCACCAAAAGGGGTTACTAGAGTTATATGAGCTGAAAGATTGGTAGCAGAAGTATCCCAGGCAGTAATGGCTGCCAATTGCTGTCCTGGATTTCGAAAGCATTAAAATGAAACAAAAGAAATAAAAACTTTGAGCAAAAACTATCTTATACCATAACATAAATGCTGTTGTGTCACTACTGTATAGGCATAAGACCAGACTCATTCAGAAGCAGAGTTAAAACAACACGGGATAGGTTTGGTTTGGGGCTGGTTTTGTGGGGGTTTTTGGCACTTATCGGGCTCTACATTATTTTCATCCTGTTACACACTAACACTAAATCTCTCAAATAAACAAAAATATCCCATGTGCTCATATTCCTGTAAATATACACTGAAGAAGAGTACCACACTTCCTATTTTAAGAGAAAATATTACTGAAAGGGAAAAGTTCAAGACCAAGAAATCCTATTCAAAAAAACAGGACAAAACCCCAACAAACATAAAATTGCATTACAATATACTAACTATTGGAATTAGACCATGCAAATAATGGAGAAAGAAGAAAGCTTCTCTTCTTAGCACATACTCTGAAAGTTCTGCTCTTGCTTTTTTATCCTCCTCCACATTTTCTTTCTTCTGAGACACAAAAATTTTAAACTTATTCTATCCCATTAATTAAATGTCATCACTTCCCTCTTACCACTTTCCCAAGCAATCTTCCCTCCTAGACCTGCTACCCATCTTCAAACTTTCCCTTTATTATCATTGCACTAGTGTGACTACCAACCACCCCAGCATTTTTCTTGAGTTCAATCCAGAGTGATGAAGCTCACCCTACTTGCATCAGAAAGCAAGGCAGCTACCTGGCTTTCTATGCAAAAGAAAATTCTTCACCATCTACACAGAAAAAGTAGGAACCAAAGGCGTAGTCGAAGAGTAGCCCCAAGAGATGACCGAAAAAAATGGCATAGAAAACATATCAAGGTATCAGAAATGATGCAAGAAGTCTGCTTGCTCTCCTTACCTATTGGTAATCGATTTTTTTTGTTAGCTGGAGTAGTTGCAGGAGAAAGTTGTGGGGTATTATACGGAGTCATTTCAAGGCTGCTGCTTTTCCCTGGTCTGTTCTGAGGTAAGTTTGCCAGCAAGTTTTCCAAAGCCATCCGATCTTCCTTAAGTTGATCGCTTGACATTACATTCCGCATAAAGCCAACCTAAAAATTTACAATTAGTGTTAGTAAGAATTGCAGCACAAATTATCAGCCTTGTTTATCCTATCTGTAAAGGTATGGCGACAAGTTTATACTACTTCTTTTTAAGAACTTAAGATATTACCAGAGTAGTTAGCTGGCTGTATGTCATGTAAACCACTGTTCTACTCAAGCCCTCCAGAAGGTTAACAGAAGACATTGGAGGAGTTTCAACTGCACGCCCATCAATAACTACATCCAGGAAAGCAGCGACACAGCTCTGCAAAGAGAAGAAATAGGTTTTAAATGACAGACCACTTACTAGAGTTTGGAAAGAACACAAGTTACAACAAGAGTTAAATAGTTTACATAAAAGTATGAAGCAAAACTTACATTGTTAAAATCTTAGGATAAAATACCACATATCATTAAAATCACTGAAGAGCAAGCAAGGAAAGCATGCATGTAGTTTTAGCATTTCCTTCATTCCTTTTCTGCATTCAAAAGCATTAGTTACTCAAGTGTCTTCTTACAATTTTTTAAAAAATTAAACTGTTTCATGGCAATTAAACTGCCCCTTCCTGAACAATCTGCTGTGCATAGACTAAAAGCGAAACGAGGAAGCAACACACAGTATCACTTTCTCATCTGATTGAATGTTACTTTTATAATAAACGTGTAACTTTGCATGATGACTGTGTAACAATTATAATTAGCAAAAACGTGGAAGTCACACAAGCAAATCAAGTTTTTTAAAAACATATGACAATGCATCAAAGACCATTAGTTTCACTGTTCCTCTGATGAAGCTAATTTCAGTATTGCTACAGATGATTCACACTAACAAAGGAAAAGCTGAACAAAAAAAGCAAAACTACACAAAAAAGGAACAGAAGTTACTTGCACTAACAAATTACTTCGCATTAAACCAGAATTTGTATGAAAGTTGTCTTCAGATCAAAGTGTTTTCCTTAGGTTCAGTAGAAAAACCACAGACAGTAATTCAGCATTTTAGTTTAAAAGATAACTTGCTTTAATTTCTTGTTTGTATTTTCTTTTAAGTAGTATTATGGCAGAGTAGAAGCGAGAATCCCCGACCCTTAATTCTAGTACTCAAGATTTTATTCCCAGCTTTGTGCAGGACTTAATCTGCTTTTCGGTACATGTAACTTGGAAGTTAAACACTTAGTAAGTCCTTTGAAATGTCTGAAAAAAAACAGACTGCCGAAGGATGAATTATACACACGAGTCTTAGCTTTTTTCAGTCTGGACTCTTACTTTGTCAAATTTAGCAAGGTTGCTCTTCATACGTGGATCTCCCTCTTCAGAACCTGTCATTGCCAATTGCTGCAGAAGTCTCCCAACCTGAAATGAAAAAGAAGTATGAAAAACAATCATTTCAAAACATCATCATGATGGAACCAATTATAAAAAAATAGTTAAAAACACTCCACCGTTCTAAATTTTTTTTCATTTAATACTCCAAGAAATGCTTCTGATTAAGTGTACAGTGCCTTGTACTTGCTTTCAGGGCAGAAAAAATGCAAGAAGCTTTAGAAAAAAAACAGTCATTGCACTTAACAAGAAAATCTGCACACACAGTATGCCATGAGCATCCATACTTCCCCCCTTCCTAGAAACAAAGCATGTTTTGTTTTTACAAAACGTCAGAATGGAGAGTTGAATCTAGGTCACCTTAAACCTAGAGATTTTTAAAGGCTGTATATATTTTACTAAGAATATGTTGGAGGAAAAAAAAAAATAGCAGGAAGGCTAACCCTTTTTTCAGAGCAGATACATTCCTTATTAATGTCCAACTGCAAAACAACTCTCAATTTTAAAAGAGTCACCAACTGCAAGATCTGCTACAACACACAAGCAGTGACACGGGAGAGGATTGCTAATGTATTTTAGAAAGACACCAGCAAGGCCCTATCAGTAACAGTCTAGTGAGTAAAACTCACCAGAACAATTATACTGTGAGAATCACTCACTGTCCAGTTTACAGACAACATTAAAAAGTAGGTTTTATTACTTGTGTGGGGAATCATCTTAGTCAGACAAGCATTGCCTAATACCTTCAGACTACACCTCTCATACTATCGTTAAATTGCCCAAGTATTTGCACAAAGACAAAAATTTGTCACGAGGGTTGGGGAATACTCTGAAGTATAATGAAGCAGTAGCTAGCTGCCCACCAGAAACACTGGTCATTACTGCCAGACAAGAAGGTTTTTTTAACAAAATATTTCATTATTTTGTGCAATATGCGGCATAATATTTAACATTAGCAAGAACAGCACAACATTCATTTACATGCATTCCAGAATCCACCTTATAGTCACTTTCACACTTTAGCTTCCATCCCTTAGAATAGCTTTTATAAAGTACATTTGCAACTCTTCTAAGAGAGAAAGGAATATATGCTATCAATTTTTTTAAGTCAGTATTTTAAACAAGGAGATAAACTTTAGAGCACGCCTTTTCATCAACAAAACAAAACTAACAGATTAACACAAATATTAATTAACAGATTAACAAATATTTTGTTAGCACTCATCTTCTAAGTAGGAGGGACAGTACCTTTACTGTAGTAACATCAGTTCTAGTGGAAAAAAAAAAGGTCAAGAACATTTCTCATTTTTTTTTTTTTTTTAAGACTACTTTAAAGTGAATCATACCTGCATCAGATTAAATCTTGCCACCTCATTTATAGGAGCGTCAGAAATTATCCCATACTGTTCTGGGTTAACAATTGCAGGACAGATGAAACACGCTAGAAGAAGATCTGTGCACATTGCTCTGACCTCCCCAACCTCCAGCCTGTCTACACAGGAGAGCGTTTTGTACATTTGTGACACAATCCATCTCAAGCTGTGAGGAAAACAGTAAGTGTTTTGTTTGAGATAGCCAATGAATTTGTTCACCAAAGTCACCAGCTTGGCCTCATTGGAGTCAACCATCTCCTGGACTCTTTGCTTGAACTTTTCTGTGCCTTTCTCTCCAAATAACTTTTCCTGCTGTACTGGGGAGAATCTCTCAATTAACTTGTTTGGATCAGTTTCCAGGTGGTCTTCATCTTCAACCAGAAGCTGCATGATTGGCTCATGTAAAGTTGCAGTAAGAAAAAGTTTTGCAGAAAAGAGTCCTTCAGAGAAAAGTTTGAATAAGATGCTAAATGCACAGGTGCCTCGTCTCAACAGCCGCCTAGGGTTGTCACTTTCCTTGAGTTCAAATTCAATCAAGTAACGGAGGACCTGGAGGAGGTAGCTCTCATCCTCCTGCATGATGCAGTTGCCATAAATGGAGGTAAAGACTGTGTGAATGACACTCTGAGTGTTGTCCTGGTTGAGCTTCTCTCCAGCAACCAGACAGGATGCAATAAGCCTAGGATTCTCTCTCAATCTGTTTAGGAATTCTCCGTAAGCAGCCTCCTGAAATCCCAACTGCTTATATCCGTCCACAAACTGCGTGTCCTCCAAGATTTTAGC